>NC_054469.1:77669883-77970110 GCF_017639515.1 Carcharodon carcharias | reverse complement strand
AGGTTAATCCCAAATTGCAAGCACTGCGTCTATTTTGAGGCTATTCAATTTAGCCCCACAATGTTCCAGTAACTTTTCTTCTGCTTGGCACACTCCCTGCTCATTTTTCATTTGCAGATGGAGACTGAAAAATGAGCAAAAACGTGCATTTATTTATTTACTGAATGCAAACCACTGATTGAAATTTGAAAAGTCTGAGGCAACATTCCAATGACTTAAGCCTGCGGTTTCAAAGACGGTGAACATTTGCATCACTGTACATGACAAATTCCAAAGGCATTAAGTGGAGCCAACCTGTCTGCTGGAATCCATCAAAGATAATCACCGAAGAAGAATGTGACTGAACTGACGTGGGGAACTGAAATATTTCATACAAAGATTGATATTAAGATGTACATTAATAGTTTTAGAATAGACAAATATAGCTATGAGAACTCTTTCTAGGAATGATGGGAAATATAGCCAACACTGTAGGCATATGTAGCCAGTACTGTGGGAACCAACTAAAAATCACAAGCCATAAAACTGAATACAAAAACAAAAATACCTGGAAAAACTAAGCAGGTCTGGCAGCATCTGTGGAAGGGAGCACAGTTAACATTTTGAGTCCGCATGACTCTTTTTGCTTTTACCATAAAATTGAATGGCCTTCACAACTTGGATAAACAAGGTGTTAAGGAGATAAGGAAATAGTGTCTGGGGCCTACTGAGTCCCTGTCTACCAAACTTCCTGAGGCCAAAAGTTGAGATAACAGGAAACATTTGCAGCACAAAGCATCCCACTCATTGATTAGGTTATGTGATGCATGTGCTAAAGCAACATCAGAGACTGGGGATGTACCAAAAACAGTGAATTGCAATGTGAGAACTAAGTACCATGAATGTGACACAGAGTTTATATTACTGAGAGATCCTTGGAAAAGCAACCAGATAGATCTGATCTCTCCTCAGCATATGCTTGAATAAAATCTTTGTCTACTGGAAGCTTACAGACTCAAGTGACCTCTTTTACCACAACAGAACTACATACCCTGAGCCACTCCCAGGACATCCAGACTGAACTGTGGAACAAGAATTAGGCATAATCACTTCAGACAAAGGACTCTGGCTGAGAGGAATTCATCCAGTCATAATCTAATCAAGTTGAAACTATGCACCTTGAATCCAATGGTCATGACCATATTTGGGTCACTGGTCAGTTGATGAAAGAGGATCATGTGAGAAGCCAACTAATCTTTGTGTTTTAGGTGTTAAGAAACTGTTTTCTCCAGCTAGGGACAGAAGTAGAAAAGACGCAAGACCCCTATGTCGACCTCCATTTCTCTCCCTCCATCCAACTTGCAAGTTTGAGCCCTGCCTGTTGTTTGACTATCCACACCTTGCAGGCAGAGATTTTTTTTAAAGCAATCAGCCCAGCAGCTGCTGTGTACAGAAGAAAAATATAAATTGGCTGCCAACATCTTTAAACCATCTCGACTCTGAATCCTGAGGGACTATCGAGCTCACCTAGATCCACCCAAATCATCAATCTATGAGATCTGTATAACCTTAATCTTTATTGGACTTTAAGATATAACTTAATCTATCCACTCACTTTGTGACCTATTTTTGTGTGTGTGAACCAGAGTGCGTTTGAGCATGAAAGTTGAAACTTTTTTACTGTGCTTTTTAGACCAGATTAAGCACAGTAAATATTATCCTTTTTTCTTTAAAAAAAACCTCAAGGAGACCTGTCGGTTTTATGTCTTGTACAGTCACAGTACATAAATAGTTAAAGACTTAATGAATGGGCAAGCATATCCTTTTAAAAAAACCTGTTGCAGTCAAATAGGGAGTGGGAGAAGAAGGGAGCCATTCTACCCCTCCTCACCTGATCATAGCAGAAATTCAAATTAAATCAACGTGACACATTTTATTGAATTAATTAATTCTACAAGGATATCTTTAAGCACAATCAAAACATTTTAAAAGTCCTCAAGTTCATTGTCCTCAGCTCTGATGCAAAGAGTTCATCAAATTCATTCTGAGTCATTTTGGCTGTAGCATCATTGTAAGGATCCCAACTCTGGATCAAATTTTGCACTTTTGGTTTCAGAATCATCTCTCTGCGACAAACTGTCTTCCTCCCTATCCATTGAATTTGATATTTCACATTTTTTGAATCTGATGACAGTTTGTGCATTAATAGCATCTTACAATTTGATGGTAAAACCACACAAAACATCAAATGGAGTTGCATGCATATTGCCACCTGTGGAGTAGAAGGTTTTTTTTCCCATCAACCATCCACCTATATTATTCAACGTGAACATGATCCTTGAAGGCTTATTGAGGCACGCATCCAAAGGTTGAACTACAGATGTTAGACCCCCCTCGTATAACTGCAATTTGGGTGTTCTTTCTTTCCAGGTGCCTCTTGATCTCATCGATTATATGGGAGCTGAATTTGTCTCACACTAACTTGTCTCACACTAATAAGCTATGTTCTTTGTGTGGGCCAGCAGGACACATATTCTACACATTATCGATCTACAACTTCACTCCTCATCCATCCAAATGTTGTCATGGACATGAGCAAAACCTCCTGCAGGGAACTTGATTTTTCAGCATGGTTTTGCATTTGAAAATTGCAATTGGTTTAAAATTCATTCCATCAGCCATGCAGACTAGTACCACCATGAACCTTGTCTTCTCATGTCCTGTGGTTTTCGATAGAACTGTTTTTGATCCCTTCCACTCCACAGGTGGCATGAATATTAAAATTCATGGGTGTTTCATCCATTTTGCTAGTGCAACATAATGGTACTTGTATTTTTGCCACTGTCTGATGATGAATTGCAGGAAACTGGTCATTTTGGCATCGAGGTCTTTTGGTAGTCCTACAAGGCTATTTCAGAAGACAGTTTAAACATCAACCACATTGCTTGGGTCTGAAGTCACAGGTAGACCAGTCCAAGTAAGGATGGCAAATTTCCTTTCCTAAAGGATATTGATGAACCAGATAGGTTTTTATGAAAATCCAGTATTTCATAGTCACCATTACTTTTTGTTCCAGATTTAGTTAATTAATTGAATTCAAATTGCCCAGCTACTATGATGGGATTTGAACTCATGGCTCCAGAGTATTAGTTCAAACTTCTGGATTACTAATGCAGTAAAATAACCATTATGCTACTGTATCCCTAATGTACTCCATTTTCAATTGCTTATATCTAAAAACATAAATATATAACAGGGATAGAAAAAGAGTACTGTAGCTATTAATAGTGAAACCAAATAATAATGCTACATTTCAATAAATACTTACGGATGTAGAAACTTTGCTAGGAAGCCCATGTTGCAATTGTGATGCAATATCAGGATCAGCTGCTTTGCCATGGAAAATTGTGGCTTTACCAGGTTTGAGACTGCTACTACTCAAAAACTTCTTTACCACAGGTGGGGTAACAGTCTGTGAGAATAAGCAATGAGAAAAATAAGCATTTGATTTGCTGCTTATTCAGGTTATGATGCCTGATTTAGATTTAAATTTAAATACATTATCTAATAGTTAAGTGAATATTGAAACATTCTGTGATAACTCCAGAAATTATAGCCAGCAATCATAGAAAACAAATACTTAACGCATTCATATGGCATGTTTCTGTTTGCTATTTTAGCAGAGACATTAACTCATGGATGTGTGAACAGGGAAGCATAGAAACATATGGATGGGGCTAGGCAGTTGGTCCATGGAGCAAGACACTGAATGGTGGGTAAGCAATCAGATCATCTGGAAAGTATTTGAGGCAGAAAAGGGGCAGGAGGCCATTGAACTTCTTGGGGTACTGCATTCAGGTCCTCAGGGCCAGACAACTGGCAGTGACCATCACAGAGATCTGGTCCCACTGTCTTTGAAAAGTTTGTTTGGAGGATCTCCTAGCCCCCTGTGGATAGATGCTATGTATCCCCCAAGGCTTCCAGTGCAGCATCACAAAATCTTGAAGTCACTCTGACACTGTTGTCTTTCCCAAGTCAGAAGCAGTTGCAGAATGATTTGCAACATTTGCTCCAGCCAATATAAGTAGTGCAGACTTATTCTAACTTGTGCTAGCCTCTCCCGATTTTACGTCCCTCAGGTGCATAGCCACTCAACAGCATGGTTAGCACAGCTTGCATTCTACAATCATTAAATCTGCAGGGAGCATTAAGTGTGTGCACTACCTACAGCGGAAGCAAAGGGCACAGGTTAATCACATTGTGATCCCCATTCCTGTTTTCAGGGCTAATCAAATTTCATAGCCAAAAGCTCTAAATGAATGATTCTAGCAAAATCTGTGCTAGGTGTGGTTAGCCACTGTGGCCAAGCTAGCCTACAGTCCACTGAGGTGACTTTGCCAAAGACTATGCTCAGATAATCTGAATGATTTCCAGAAAGTCTCAATATATCTTTGCTTTGTATCAAAGCTTCACCCAATGGAGCTAAAATTTAAAACGATGTCCACCCTTAGGAATATGTGGCTGCACATGGAAACAAATATGGTCCAATCTTTCTTCTTCTACTATCCAGCCATCTCACAATTAGTCAATTATTTTTCTATTCTGTTACACAAACTGTTTCTTTCCATTGGTTTCAAAATCCTTTCTCCTTCTCCCTTAGTTCTCTTTTTTCCTTGGAATATGGCTTCACATGTTAATGACAATAATTCCAAACTTCCAAAAAGGAATGTTAATGATGGATCAGAAAAGCAAGTAACAATGCAGAAGTGATTTTGAAAGAACTGAATAGTATAAACCAGGTGGTAGAGCTATGTTTGTTAACAAACGCTATTGTTCTAGAGATAGGTGATAGATATTGCTTTACAGGATACAGCGGAAGCTACTTTGTTTCAGATGGATTAACCTATTGTTCTAAAATTGATCACTGGTACCTACTGCAGTCATCCTTGTATGTTGAAGTGTACCTCAAGATGAGGTAATTTGAATACAAATTATAAGAGCAAAAGGAATAGTGCTATTTTATTTTGCAGTATTAATTTACACACTACAAACAGCCTTTGCAATAGGATGATTTCACTAATTCAATTCACTGTATTAGTCTTTATTCAGTTTTAAAATGAAATTTAAATTTTCTTTCAGTGTTTGCCAAGGCTGAGAAGCCTGGGCTGAGTGTCAATTGAATATGAACTGAAAGGAAACTTGTGGAGGCATCATTTTGTTTGCGTTAGCATGTGGCAGAACAGTACAGCATACGTTTTGACATAACAGGGCAGACTCTCTGCAGGACAACAGTGCATTTTTCCTGTCAGTGCTATATGCAATGCTTTGCGTGCTTGGGAATTCTGCCAAGCCAGAGTCATTGTATGCAATCAAGCCAATGTCTTCTTTACACGAAGAAAGCTATGAACATCTTATCCCTTGTAAATAAGGGCTGTCATTTGATTGATGTATCAAAGGACAGCTAATAGATTGATTTGTCTCATGTCACTGGTGGTAGCTCAGTTATGATACATCAAGAAAATCACAAATTCCAGCAAGGGATTTATTTTTACAACTTTAGTGACAAAGAAGCTGACCATTAACTAAGCCTCAAGAAAATGACAGAATTTTCCAGCCATTGCTTTAGTCTTCAAAAACCACAAGTTGGGAAAATAACTTTTGTAAATTTGTTCAAATTTTAAGAGGACTTACCTTGCAAAGAATATATAGTGTCAGCTTGACTTACTTGTCAACTCTCATTGTGGAGCCAGAGTGTTTAGCACATATTCTACACTGACAATGCAGTACTGAGGTGTTGCTGCTTTCTAAAGTGCCATCTTTTAGCTGAGATGCTAAATGGAAGTTGTGCATGTTGAGGCACAGTAAGTGCCCGCTTAATGTTGACTCACTTAACGTTGTTTCACTTTAATAAAGAGGCTAGGAATCGTGTGACAAGCAACTCACCTCCTGACTCCCCAAAGCCTGTCCACCATCTACAAGGCACAAGTCAGGAGTGTGATGGAATACTCTCCACTTGCCTGGATGAGTGCAGCTCCCACAACATTCAGGACAAAGCATCCCGCTTGATTGGCACCCCATTCACAATCATTCACTCCAACCACCACCAATGCACAGTGGCAGCAGGGTGTTCCATCGATAAGATGCACTGCAGGAATGCACCAAGGCTCCTTCAACAGCTACTTCCAAACCCACGGCCACTACCATCTAGAAGGACAAGGACAACAAATAGATGGGAACACCACCACCTGGAAGTTCCCCTCCAAGTCACTCACCATCCTGACTTGGAAATATATCGTCGTTCCTTCACTGTCGCTCAGTCAAAATCCTGAAACTTCCTTCCTAACAGCACTGTGGGTGTACCTACACCAAATGGGCTGCAGCGGTTCAAGTAGGCAGCTCACCACCACCTTCTTAAGGGCAATTTGCAATGGGCAATAAATGCTGGCCCAGCCAGCGAAGCCCACATCCCATGAATGAATTTAAAAAGTCAATATATCCATTTAACGTTGCCAGTTTCACTTTAATATCGTTTGCTATAGACTTACTTTTCAGTGTCCTGCCTGCTCACATGACCTTTCCCGCAGTGCTTCCACTCCCGCCCTCAGTCAATCTTCCACTCACTCCCGCCCTTGCTCCTGCCCTTATTCCCTCCGGCGTTGCCTTACCCACCAGCCTTGTATCCCCCCACCCCAGCCTTGCCTCCCACCCTCTGCTCTTACCTTAGTCCCCTGAGTCTGTTCTTTAGTTGCTCCTGACACCCATTCTGAACTCACACTGAAGTCCTGGGCTCCATCTATTGCCGGAAGTTGGTCAGTACAGGTCTCTGGGACTTCAGCTGCTACCTGCACTGACCAACGTCTGCCAGTAGATGGAGATTGGTCAAACTAAAAGTACCGTAGGTGAGTATACTTTTAAAAATATTAAGTACAGTGTTGTATTTATTTTAGATTTAGTGATATATTTTATTTTACAAGATATTTCAGCTAGGAATGCATAATGCAGTGCAAGTATGGTACAGTATTTCAACTAGTTCATTGTCTTTTCCAGGCAAGAAATGTTCAAAGGAACCTAACTCTGGCTTTAACATTAATTCCTATGGGAACCTATGATTCACTTAAAGTTGTTTCACTTAAAGTCACGATTTTCTGGAATGCAACCACAACTTTGAGTGAGGACTCCCTATAGATGCAAAAGATCCCATAACACTATTTCTAAGAGGTCTCCTGGCCAACATCATGAAAAACAAATTCATTGGTCATTAGTTTAATTTGTTGTTTGTAAGATGTGCACACATTGACTTGAAGCATAGTACAGCAGATGTGAGAGAAGGGCTGTAGTAGCTCTACAACCATGGGAACTACTTGTCCAAGACCAAGACGCCATTTTCAAAAAATTGATGCTTTAGGAACAAGACAGATTACTGCAAGCCTTGCATGTTTATCTAATAAATCCATAGTCCATGTGTGCAGCGTCATGGGCACAGAATTAAAGGCATAAAGGCTCCTTTAGAAAGGGAGCAATTTCAGGGTCATCTGTGGAAAAACTTCTTACAACAGAGGCACTGTTGTCAATCTTAGGTTCTCTAATAAATGCTCAAAGCGCTACCATACAAACCTCCAGCTGCACTGTGGCTTTGTCTATGGATAGCCTCACAAAAGTAATTGTTCAGACAAGGAAGAAAATAACAGCTGTCTTTCCCAAATCCATACTACAGCTACAACATTGGTATCTACCCAACTATGTGGAAAATTGCCCAGGTATGTCCTGTACACAAAAAGCAGGACAAATCTAACCCAGCCAATCACCGCCCCATCAGTCTACTCTCCATCATCAGTAAAGTGACAGAAGAGGTCATCAACTGTGCGATCAAGTGGCACTTGTTTAGCAATAACCTGCTCACTGATGCCCAGTTTGGGTTTTACCAGGTCCACTCAGTTCCTGGCCTCATTACAGCCTTGGTTCAAACATGGACTAAAGAGCTGAACTCCCAAGGTGAGGTGACAGTGACTGCCCTTGACATCAAGGCCACATTTGACAGAGTTTTTTGTTCATTCATTGAATGTGGGTGCAGCTGACTAGGTCAGTATGTATTGCCCATTCCTAATTGCCCTTATTCAGAGGGCAGTTACAGAGTCAACCACAGTGCTGTGGATCTGGAGTCACATGTAGGCCAGACCAGGTAAGGATGGCAGATTTCCTTCCCTAAAGGACATTAGTGAACCAGTGTGTGGCATCAAGGAGCCTAGCAAAACTAGAGTCAATGGGAAGCAGGGGGGAAACTCTCCACTGTTTGGAGTCATACCTAGCACAAAGGAAGATGGTTGTGGTTGTTGGAGATCAGTCATCTCAGCACCAGGACATCACTGCAGGAGTTCCTCAGGGTAGTGTCCTCGGCCCCAAACATCTTCAGCTGCTTCATCAATGACCTCCTGTCCATCATAAGGTCAGAATTGGGGATATTCGCTGATAATTGCACAATGATCAGCACCATTTGCAACTCCTCAGATGCTGAAGCAGTCCATGTCCAAATGCAACAAGACTTGGACAATATCCAGGCTTGTGCTGACAAGTGGCAAGTAACATTTGCGCCACACAAGTGCCAAGCAATGACCATCTCCAATGCGAGAGAATCCAGCCATCATCCATTGACATTCAATTGCATCACGATCACTGAATCCCTCACTATCAACATTCTGGAGGTTACCACTGACTAGAAACTGTACTGGACTAACCATATAAATACTGTGGCTACAAGAGCAAGTCAGAGGCTAGGATTCCTGTGGCAAGTAACTCACCTCCTGACTCCCCAAAAGCCTGTCCACCATGTACAAGTCACAAGTCAGAAGTGTGATGGAATACTCCCCACTTGTCTGGATGAGTGCACCTCCCAAAACACTCAAGGAGTTTGACACCGTCCAGGACAAAGCAGCCAGCTTGATTGGCACCACATCTACACTCCTTCCACCATCGACGCACAGTGGCAGTAGTGTGTACCACCTAAAACTTGCACTGCAGGAATTCACCAAGGCTCCTTAGACAGCAACTTCCAAACCCACAACCACTACCATCCAAAAGGACAAGGGCAGCAGACACAAGGAAACACCACCACCTGGAAGTTCCCATCCCAGTTATTCACCATCCTGACTTAGAAATATATCACCATTCCTTCACTGTTGCTGGTTCAAAATCCTGGAACTCCCTTCCTAACAGCACCGTGGGTGTACCTACACCATGTGGACTGCAGCAGTTTAAGAAGACAGCTCACCACCACCTTCTCAAGGGCAACTAGGGATGGGCAATAAATGCTGGCCCAGCCAGCAAAGCCCACATCCCGTGACTGAATTAAAAAAAACTTACCTTGTTAACTGAAAGCCCTCAGGTCTACAGGCAGTTACAAAGATGGGAAAGGTTGAAATCAGTGGAGGTTGGTGCAATCTTTCCAGGTCATTCCACATCCACAGCAGTCAGCCTCCCCTCAATGACTGTCATGAACCATGAAAGCCAACAATCTGCAGAAGCAGAATAAATGCAGCCTGAAGCTTGCCCATCTGGTATTCTAGGAACAGAAAATGCTCAAAAATATAAGACCAAGATCCATGCAGTTCACCTTCTACCAACCCTGTAGTTGCATGATACAATAATAATAGATTTCTTGACTAACCATAGCAATTAATCTCCATCTATTAGCCTATAATAGAAACAAAATTGACACAAGGAACGCCCTAGTGGTGGACTGTTTTGAGAACCATAGTTCCAAGTCAGAGTTCCTCCCAGTATGATATCCTTGTCTCAACGAAATCAATAATGTACCGCAAAATTTTATTCCCTGAAAGAGATCTCTCCAATTTACATTTGCAACTGCTACCATCTTCTCAGGAAGTTGTTCCATAGATTGACTGTTCACTCATTATAATAGTTTCCATGGATTAGTACTTGAACTTTGTGGCCATGTTCTTTGATTCTACTACTTAAACAAGGTGACATGCTGAGGTTATATTCCTACCTTTGAGACATCACTTTGAAGAAGCACCTGATAAATTAAATTGAGCAATAAAGACACACACTGTTTGGAAAAGCTTGTGACACTATTAAGAGAGAACAATCTTTGCAATAGAGTTGCTAACACTGACATCCATGGTGGAGTTGCTTCAGATATCAATGGCATGTTTTATTGCAGTGGAAGGTCAAGATGGAGGGATTAATTGATGTTGTTATGCAGCATACTTAGACTTAGGTATCCAGATTGAGGTTTCAACAGTTGTTTCTCCCTGTTGATGCCTGAATGCCAAGGTCCTTGAGTAGCCCCTTGACCTTCAACCTTTTTCAAACAATATTAGAATAAAATATTTTTGATCCAGTAATAGTAAGTAGTATCCCTTTCTATTCATTTCGGGCATTCCCCTCTGGAAGAGCACAAGGTCTCATCTATGACTCCTGAACCTAGGGGGAAGTCAATCTGTAAAGTTATAAGCACACAGGCTTGCTGCTCCTGGGGTACAGAGAGAAATGAAATGGGGAAGTGGAGGGAAAAGTGCCAGTTTGAATAGGGGTGGATGGAAGAAGAGCACCAGCTTAACTAAACTGCAGGGAATAAAAGGTGCCAATTTCAATTGACGAGGGAACAAGTGGAGTGCCAGTATGAATTTGGAAGGCTGGAGAAAAGTCTCTCTATGAACTTGGGATTGTGGGGGTAGGGTGCTTTGAGAATTGGGATGGTGTGATGTAGGGAATGGAAGAATGGTTGTTGAGGTAACTTTTGCGACTAGTAGGTTTGTTGAAATTTTAAATATTAATTTGTTTTCCCTCTAAAAAACTCTTGTCAAATATGTACTTAAAGCGTAATAAATAATTTTTAATGCTATACAATCCACTTCTTCCCAGGGGAGAATGCACCATCCATTTTCTACCTTCAACATACATTAAAACCTGTTTGATAAAAAACATTACACTTATTCCTCAAAAACTAATGAAGAAATGTGTATACTCCTTCTTAAGGTCCAAAGCCTATGAAACTATTTGCTTTCTCATAGCTGGTCCCTTCTTGAGGTGTGAGCTTTTGGGTCTTTAAGTTATAAGCTTTTGATTAAAGTAGCTTTGGCTAATTTGGCATGGGTGACTACTCTAAAAGAAATCTTGTTGCACTTCAATGTCGTCAGATAAATACGTTTCTGCTGTGCAAAGAACTAAATGTCAATATTATTTGTATTTCTGAAATTATATGGTTACAACGTGTTTACATACCCTCGGCTGGATTTCTGTCAGACATTCCCCAGCACTTCCAGTAGTAGGTACTAATTTCCCCGCCTGTAAAAGAAACATTCATTAGCACTAGACTGTGACCACTGTCTGCTTTGCACCTTTCGCACCGAGGTTTCGTTGTTAATTCATGGCACATAAATAAAATAAAGACCGACATATTTCAGTGAATAATTCCAGAAATAATGCGAAAATCATACTTTACAATAGTTGACATGGATAAGACATTGAGCAGAAGTTAGGAAGAAGAAACATAATACATACTGTATCCAGCAGGGGGTCTTTATCGGTGAACTTCCCTGTATATACAGGTTTTAAAGGTTGAACGACCCCCGACATAATGCATTTACTTTATGGTTACGCTTTACATAACCGCTAATACTTTGAGAATATTTGAATTCACATTTCAATCGTCGTCCTCACAGCCCGGAATCTGGCTCTCCTCTGAAATGTTGATTTTTACTGTTGCCAGGCAACAAGCTACACGTGAGCACTCGGCGGCTGGTCAGTGGCACAATTGCAGCAGGCGGTGGAAGAGGGAAGTAACTGGGGTTCATACTCATCACCATCCTGGTTTTCTATATTCGGACCTCCAATAGCTTCTGATCGATATTAACATTGTATACTTGCAATTTCTTTTTCGTCATCTGATTACTTCGGACAATTTGGAAGGAGTGGGAAATGTCATAAATTGTGCCTAGAATGTTTTTTTCATTCTTAATTGGCCTCAACTTCCAAGGGCCACATTTATTGCAAATCTTTACTTGTCCTGAGGATCGCCATTGAACTACCAACTGTAGTGTTTTAGGATTATAGCCATATTGTCAATTCTGAATTTAAGACCTTATAAAAGAAAATATCTTGCTGCTTCAGGTAACGCGACCATAAGACAGAGGAGCAGAAATTAGGCCCTTCGGCCCATTGAGTTTGCTCCGCCATTCAATCATGGCTGATAAGTTTCTCAACCCCATTCTCCCGCCTTCTCCCCGTAACCTTTGATCCCCTTACCAATCAAGAACCTATCTATCTCGGTCTTAAATACACTCAATGACCTGGCCTCCACAGCCTTCTGTGGCAATGAATTCCATAGATTCACCACTCTCTGGCTAAAGAAGTTTCTCCTCATCTCTGTTCTAAAAGGTCTTCCCTTCCTACTAATGGAAACATCTTCCCCACGTCCACTCTATCCAGGCCTTTCAGTATTCTGTAAGTTTCAATCAGATCCCCCCTCATCCTTCTAAACTCCATGAGTATAGACCCAGAGTCCTCAAACGTTCCTCATATGTTAAGCCTTTCATTCCTGGGATCGTTCTCGTGAACCTCCTCTGGACCATCTCCAGGGCCAGAACATCCTTCCTGAGATACGGGGCCCAAAATTGCTCACAATATTCTAAATGTGGTCTGGCCAGAGCCTTATAAAGGCTCAGCAGCACATCCCTGCTTTTATATTCAAGTCCTCTCAAAATAAATGCCAACATTGCATTTGCCTTCCTAACTACCAACTCAACCTGCAAGTTAAGCTTAAGAAAATCCTGGACTAGGACTCCCAAGTCCCTTTGCACTCCAGATTTCTGAATTCTCTCCCCATTTAGAAAATGGTCTATGCCTCTTCTTCCTACCAAAGTGCATGACCTCACACTTCCCCACGTTGTATTCCATCTGCCACTTCTTTGCCCATCCTCCTAACCTGTCTAAATCCTTCTGCAGCCTCCCCGCCTCCTCAATACTACCTGTCCCTCCACCTATCTTTGTATCATCTGCAAACTTAGCCAGGATGCCCTCAGTTCCTTCATCTAGATCATTAATGTATAAAGTAAAAAGTAGTGGTCCCAACACTGACCCCTGCGGAACTCCACGTCCCCGGCCACCATCCTGAGAAGGACCCCCTTATCCCCACCCTCTGCCTCCTGCCAGACAATCTTCTATCCATGCTAGTACCTTGCCTCTAACACCATGGGCTCTTATCTTACTGAGCAGCCTCCTGTGCAGCACCTTGTCAAAGGCCTTCTGGAAGTCCAAGTAGATAACATCCATTGGCTCTCCTTTGTCTAACCTACTCATTACCTCCTCAAAGAATTCTAACAGATTTGCCAGGCATGACCTCCCCTTGATGAAACCATGCTGACTTTGCCCTATTTTACCATGCACTAAGTATTCTGAAATCTCATCCCTAATAATGGACTCTATCTTACCAATGACCGAGGACAGGCTAATCAGTCTGTAATTTCCCGTCTTTTGCCTCACTCCATTCTTAAACAGGGGGGCTACATTAGTGATTTTCCAGTCCTCTGGGACCCTCCCTGACTCTAGAGATTCCTGAAAGATCACCACTAACGCCTCCACTATCTCTTCAGCTATCTCCTTCAGAACTCTGGGGTGTAATCCATCTGGTCCAGATCCAGGTGATTTATCCACCTTCAGACCTTTCAGTTTTCCTAGTACCTTCTCCTTGGTAATGGCCACCATATTTACCTATGCCCCCCGACTCTCTTGAACTTTGGGGATGTTACTCGTGTCTTCCACCGTGAAGACTGGCACAAACTACCTATTCAGCTCCTCCGCCATTTCTTTGTTCCCCACTACTACTTCTCCAGTGTCATTTTCCAGTGGCCCAATGTCCACTTTTGCGTCTCTCTTACCCTTTATATATCTAAAAAAAAACTCTTACAATCAACTTTCCACACATTTATTGTGCAGCCCTAAGTTAGCTTTGCTGTTAGCTTTTAAGTCAGTGCTCAGCAGTCTAGTAGGAAGTCAACAAGATGCTGGTTATAATGTTATGGTAGACTTTAGGGTTGACCAGACACTATGGGCACACTGTAATTCCTGGTGGCTGCAGTGAGGTTGGCAGTGAGACGCTGATTGAGAAGGACCACATTGGTGAGATCTTTGGAGCGTTCAATGTTAATTTGCTTGCGGCATTGCTTCTGTTGCCTCCATTGTTTGGGGGCCAGGCTGATGGAGATGGTAGATCAGATAAGGCGGTGATTGGTCCAGTAGTCATCGGTACCTGTCATGGTGCAGGGTCATGTGGACATCTCTGCAGTCCCTTGCTCAAACAATGACAATGTCGAGCAGGTACCAGTGTTTGGACTGTGGGTGTTGCCATGAGATCTTGTCCTTGTCTCGCTGCTGGAGCAGGGTGTTTGTTATGACAAGGTCATGTTCTAGACATTTTGTCAAGTGGAAGACTCCACTGGAGTCTTCTTTCTTTAATTGTTCCTTGCCAATCACACCCTTGCGGGGATTTGCTTGCTTCCCGACTCTGGCATTTAAACCTCCGAGGAGGATCAATTTGTCGCCTGCTGCGACTCAAACTAGAGATTGCTCAATGTTGGTGTAGAATCTCTCCCTGGCTTCGTCTGTTGCCTCAAGTGTAGAAGCATGTGTGCTGATGACAGTGGCATGCTGTCCCCCATTAGGGTGAGCTGGGCAGTCATGAAGTGCTCATTTGTCCCACAGAGGAAGTTACTAAAGTGCCAGACAAGCTCATTTTTGATGGCAAAACCCATGCTGTGGCAGTGTCGTTCTTTGCTGGAGGCCCCCCAAGAAAAAGATGTGCTCCTTCGGTTGGCCTCCTCCTGCACATTGTGTCTCACGTAGGCCAACAATGTTGATATCAAAGTGCCCGAGTTCCTGAGCTATGTGCACACACACCCCAAGATCCCCCTGCTCCCTGCACCCCTTTTAGAATTGTATCCTTTATTTTATATTGCCTCTCCTCATTGTTCCTACCAAAATGTATCACTTCACAACTCTCTGCATTAAATTTCATCTGCCACATGTCCACTCATTCCAGTAGCCTGTCTGTATTCTCTTAGAATCTATCACTATCCTTCTCATACTTCACAATATTTCCAAATCTTGTGTCATCCCCAAATTTTGAAATTGTGCCCTGCACACCCGAGTAGAGGTCATTAATACAGATCAAGAAAAGCAGTGATCCCACCCCTAAATCTAAGGAGGATTGGAAGATTATGGCCAGAGCCTTTGCAATTTCCACCCTTATTTCCCTCAGTATCCTGGCATGCATCTCATCTGGTCCTAGTAACTTATCAGCTTTAAGTACAGCCAGCCATTCTAATACCTCCTCTTTTCAATTTTTAGCCCATCCAGTGGCTCAATTCTACCTCCTCTTTCACTATGACTTTGGCAGCATCTTCCTGCTTGGTAACAAAGACACCAAGTGCTCATTTAGTACCTCAACCATGCCCTCCGCCTCATGCATAAATCCCCTTGTTGGGCACCAATCATCCCCACACATCCTTTTACTACCTTTTTACTATTTGTATCTTATAGCAGACTTTTGGATTCCCTTTTAAGTCAGCTGCACCATCTCCTCTTTAAAGGCAGCCCATTGGTTCATTACAATTTTGTCTGCCAATCTTTGATTTACCCGAGCTGGTTCCATTCTCACCCCACTGAAATTGGCCCTCCCCCAATTAATTATTTTTACTCTGGAATCCTCCTTATCTTTTCCCATAGCTAATCTAAACCTTATGATACTATGATCACTGGCCCCTAAATTTTCCCCTACTGATATTTGATTGACTTGACCCACTTCACTCCCCAGAACCAGATCCAGTAATGTTCCTTGTTGGGCCGGAAACATACTGATCTAGAAAATTCTCCTGCATACAGTTCAGATACTCTTCCTCCTCTCTGCCCTTTACACTATTATTATCCCAGTCTATATTAGGATAATTAAAGACCCCATTATAACTACTGTAGTTTTTACACCCCTCCATAATTTCCTTGTAAGTTTGTTCTTCTATATTTTCTACACAAGTTGGTGGCCATTAGAATACATCCAATAGTTTAATTTTAACTTTATTGTTTCTTAGCTCCTACCAAATCGATTCAGTCCTTGACCCCTCTAGACGTCCTCTCCCTCCGACTGCAATATTTTCCTTAATCAATACTGTCACTTCCTCTTCCTGAATATTGTATATCTAGGAACATTTAGCATCCAGTCCAACCTTTTCTGAGTCAGGTTTCCATTCTCACCACAGCATTATTTTGTCTATCTGCACCCACATTTCACTAAGCATATTTGCCACACTCATGCTTTCACATACATGCACTATAAACCTAATTTAGACCTTATTCCATTCCCTCTTCCTCTGTCCCTACCCAAAGCCTTACAATGTCTTAACCCGGTGCCCTTTGTGCACCTTGTTTTTCCTTTCTAATGTTACATCCTGGTTTTCATCCCTCTGCCAAGTTAGTTTAAACTCTCCTCAATAACATTAACAAACCATGCCGCAAGAAAATTGGTCCCAGTCCTGTTGAAGTGCAACCCATCTGGCTGTACAGGTCCCACCAACCCCAGAACTTGCCCCAATGTCCCAATAATCTATAGTCTTCCCTCCTGCATCATCTCTCCAGCCACGGATTCACCTGCTCTAACCTCCTAATTCTATGCTCACTAGTGCATGCTACTATGTGTGATCCAGAGATCCAACTTGCTTATCTCCTTACTTGTTCCCTGAAATCTGCCTGCATGATATCAACCCTGTTTCTACCTATGTCATTGGTACTGACATGGACCAAGACTGCTGACTGTTCACCCTCCTCTGAAAGTGCTCAGCAATCACTCAGAGACATCCATGACCCTGGCAGTAGGGAGGCAACACCATCCTCAATTCACATTGTGGATGTGACACCTGGCTGTTCCCATAGCTATAGAATCCCTTATCACTATTGATTTCTCAATCTTCCTCCTGCCTCCCTGTAAAACTAAACCAGCCATCGCTTTGGTTGCACTCCCACTAGCATTCAACTGAATACCAGTCATGAGATCATAAGAAACAGGAGTAGGCCATTCAGCTCCTCAAGCCTGCTCTGCCATTCAATACAATCTTGGCTGATCTGATGTGACTTTAACTCTACTTTCCTGCCTGTCCTCCATAATCCTTGACTCCCCTGTAGATCAAAAGCCTGTTTAACTCAGACTTTCCTCCTCAGAATTTCCTCCTCATCTCAGTCTTAAATGGCATACCCATTAATTTTAAACTGTGTTCCCTAGTTCTAGATTCATCCATGAGGGGAAACATTCTTTCACCATCTACTGTATCAAAGCCCCTCAAAATCTCATATGGTTCAGTAAGGTTATTCAGCCCCTCAAGTCCCACGCCGGCTCTCCGAAGAGCAATCTAGTCTGCCCCATTACCTTAGTCTATCTTCATAGCTTTGCAAGTTTATTTCCCTCGAGTGCACATCTAATTTCCTTTTGAAATCATTGGTTGCCTCCACTTTCATAGGCAGTGAGTTCCAGGTCAGTACCACTCATTGTGGAAATTAAGTTCTTTCTCACATTCCCCTGCATATCTTGCCCAAAATCTTCAATCTGTGTCCCCTATTCCTTGTACAATCAGCCAATGAGAATAGCTTTTCTTTGTCATTTTCTTATCTAACACTGTCATAATCTTGTATATTTGTATCAAATCTCCCCCGAATCTCCTTTGCTCCAAAGAGAACAATGCCAGCTTCTCCAACTAACATTGTAGCTAACATCTCTCATCCCTGGAACAATCCTGGTAAATCTCCTCTGCATTCTCTAAAGAATGCAAGAAGCATCTCAGAGTTGCCACATGGAACAAGATGTGCACGCATGGAACCATGATGTCCTGCCATTATGAGACTATTTATTAGACTATTAACTGGCTTAACAGAAATAAAGTTAAGAATTACATAAGTTCTCACCAGCTACTCACTATGTAGCTGCTTCCCTTGTGCTGACATCATTTTTATTTTATAGGAAGGTTTAACTTAAACATTTTTACTTTACATTTTCATGTTATGTCTGTGGTTCCGAGAAGTTGAAATAATCATACTTATAGACACAATTCCTGGAAATTACATTGAGTGTATTTTTCCTGATCTCACCATGTGTATGCAGAACCATATATTTCTGCTTTGGAACATTGACAGCAGTGCAGTGCTAAGTGATTTGGCACTCTGGATATACACGTACACCTATGCATGACATTATTCCTAAATTATTTTGGAATAATGTAACAATATAACATCCCTCTTTCTTTAAAAAAGATCGCCTGTTTATATCAACATAACCTTTAAATCTTTAACAATTTTGTGACTAAACTAAAGAAAATTTACAATCAACTTTTATAACTAAACATGTATTTCTGGACTTAAATTCTTTTAACACTTAATTTTGCTCGGGTGCTAAAATGATGTGCCTCCATCTCGTGGATTTGGTATTTGTCATTCTGAGCAATGAGTTGGCACGCTATACTGGCAATGTTGTGCATGTTGCTCTTGGTACTGTAGGAGTTGTGCTTGATATTGCTGATGTCGTGTCACTTGCTGGAAATGTTGTTGGTGTTACACCACTTGGTGTTGCTGTTGATGTTGTCTCGCTTGTTAGTGATGTCACTAGTGTTTCTGATGACTCTTTCTGCTTTGTCGGCTCTGGTGTATGTCGAATATGGACTTTGTTCCTCCCCATCTGCTTATTGGTTTCAGCCTTGATGAAGTATGATCATGGAGTCCCAACTTCCTTTTTGCTGGTTTCCAGAATTTCGTTATTGGATCCTGTCCATGCCAATTTGTCCTCAACAATCTAGGCAAGGATTTGGCATTCTTTTTGCATCAGAGAATTATTGTCTTACTTCCTCCTGGTCATTTAGAAAATGTATCCTCCTTGGCAAAGTTGTCTTCTACTTTCTGCCATTGAGAAGCTCTGCAGGTGATTTCGTGTCAGCCTTGAGAGGTGTAACTTGGAGTGACAATAAGGTAAGGTTTGGGTCTTTCTTTGTCTCTTAGCACTTTCTGAGGGTCCTCTTGATTGTTTGACATGCCTTTCTAAAACCATGTTCCCTTAGGTAATACCTTGATGAGGTGATGATGTTGAACCCATACTATTTAGCAAATTCTTTAAATTCTCTAGAAGTAAATTGGGCTCCATTATCACATATTACCCTTTCTGGAAATCCCTTGTTCAGTAAAAAGAACTTGTACCGCTGTAGCGATTGATTTGGCTCGCAAATCTTTCGTCTTTCTGATGAATGGGAACTTTAAATAATAAAAACAAAAACAGAATTACCTGGAAAAACTCAGCAGGTCTGGCAGCATCAGCGGAGAAGAAAAGAGTTGACGTTTCGAGTCCTCATGACCCTTCGACAGAACTTGAGTGAATCCAAGAAAGGGGTGAAATATAAGCTGGTTTAAAGTGTGTGTGTGTGGGGGGGGGGGTGCGGTGCGGTTTGGGTGGGGGGAGAGAAGTGGAGGGGGTTGGTGTGGTAGTAGGGACAAACAAGCAGTAATAGATAGAAGCAGATCATCAAAAGATGTCACAGACAACAGAACAAAAGAACACATAGGTGTTAAAGTTGGTGATATTATCTAAACGAATGTGCTAATTAAGAATGGACGGTAGGGCACTCAAGGTATAGCTCTAGTGGGGGTGGGGGAGCATAAAAGATTTAAAAATATTTAAAAACAATGGAAATAGGTGGGAAAAGAAAAATCTATATAATTTATTGGAAAAAACAAAAGGAAGGGGGAAGAAACAGAAAGGGGGTGGGGATGGAGGAGGGAGCTCAAGACCTAAAGTTTTTGAATTCAATATTCAGTTCGGAAGGCTGTAAAGTGCCTAGTCGGAAGATGAGGTGTTGTTCCTCCAGTTTAGTTGGGCTTCACTGGAACAATGCAGCAAGCCAAGGCCAGACATGTGGGCAAGAGAGCAGGGTGGAGTGTTAAAATGGCAAGCGACAGGGAGGTTTGGGTCATTCTTGCGGACAGACGGCAGTTTTTTTGCTTTTATCTCTGTGTTTAATTGACTGCCACTGCTCTTCAAGAAATGCCTACCCTTGAAGAAGTTCTGTTCGTCTCTGTCGAAGGGTCATGAGGACTCGAAACGTCAACTCTTTTCTTCTCCGCCGATGCTGCCAGACCTGCTGAGTTTTTCCAGGTAATTCTGTTTTTGTTTTGGATTTCCAGCATCCGCAGTTTTTTTGTTTTTAAGTCAAACAGTTATCCTAGGCTCTTTTCTGACTGCAAAGACATTTTCATTAATAGCATTAGAGCTATCAATATCAGGAAAAGAGCAGCTCAAAATATGAAAGCAAAATATTGCGGACGCTGGAAATCTGGATATGCTCAGCACGTCAGATAACATCTGTGGGGAGAAACGGAGTTAACATCTCAGGTCGGTGATCTTTCATCAGAACTTTTTATTACAAAAATATCAAGTCTTGCTATTTTTAATAATAAATAAAAATCAGTATTAACAACGCATTAAGTGAGCCAGTGGCTCTGGAACTCACAAGTAGCTCTAGAACTCAAGTAGCAAAACTGGCAAAGCTCGAGGGCTGAGTGCGCATGCGCGAGAGACGCAGACAGCGGCGGAAGGTGACGCAGGCAGCGTGGCGGTGATGTGGTGTGTTAATGAGTTCCGGTGCGAGTGTTGAGGCGGAGTGAGCGGAGCGGTCGCTGGGGTAGTTGCTAGGCCCCGATTAATGTCATAGCGGCCGGGCACGGAGAGCGGCCGGAAACCGCACCGAACCGAACTTTGCTTCCTTCAGCTGGTAGGACCTCGGCTTCGGAGGCTGGAAGTCGGGTGATTTTAAAAAAAAAATATGTATTATATATTTTGCAGTGAGTTGCCTGTTACGAACTCGGATTGGGGATTGGATGCGCAGCTACCGGGTCTCGGGCTGTCAGTGAAGTCGCTGCATTTTTTTAAAAAAACCCAAAATGGCGTCTCCCGGCTGCGTAGAATTGGCAGCAAAACCCAAAGAGATGGAGAGGCGAGTTCGGTCGGCGCTGAGTTAGAGGCCGCCGAGGAGGGGAGGAGGCCCAGTGTTTGGGCTTGGGTCGGGTGGGTTAATGTGACAGACGGTGCTGTTGTTTTTTGGTGCCCTGCACCCCCCCCCCCCCTCCCCCTCCCGCCAACACAGCCCGGCCGCCGCCTTCTCCTCCGGGCCCGAGTGTTTTTGTTGCAAGTCAGGGGTGACGTCAGCTGTGTAACTAGAGCAAGGGGCTTTTTTTCCCTGAAAGTTATTATTTAAAAGCTTCTATTATCAGTTGTAGGTTTGCTTGCAAAAAGAGATGATATGTAAACAGTCCTTCTGTTTCTATTCTAGTGGAGCCTGGGTTAGTGCTCGCAGCTGATGTAGTCTCTGTACTTTTGTAAGTAATTTCTTGAAGCGCATTAAGTCACTCGGGCGGGGGGGGGGGGGGGATGCCAAGAATCGGAATGCAAAACGGATTAACATTTTTTTTAAAGCTAGCTATCCATTGTTACCCAGATAATATTGAAGCTTAACTATATTTTAGCTGTTTTAAAATTGTCCAATGTGCGAATGTAGCGTTGAACAAAATTGGTCATAAGAGCTCAATTAGGAGTTGAATTATTAGGCCAACATTCTGTCCACTTTGTAAAGCAAACCTCGACAGGTTTTAGAACTGGATGGCAGAGTTGTACGTTGACTGAAAATTGTGGGTAAACAAAAGTAATCATCCTTGAAATCAAAATACTGCAGAAGCTGGAAATCTGAAATAACCGAAAATGCTGGGAACACTGAGTAGGATAGGTAACAACTGAATATGTAACTAGTGAGAGAATAAAGCAGGTTCAGTCTAATTCTTTAATTTATTCATAATTATTGTGTTACTTGGAATTTCTGGAAATCTTACTAAATAATTCTCTTCAGTGGTAGTTCCAATTAAATTGCAGTCACCTTGCTTTAGCTTGAAGATTTTTTCACAGAATCCTTTTTTTGTGATCCTACTCTGTGCTGATTAAAACATGGCCAAGTCTCTCCCCCCACCATGCACCAAATATTATTGCTCCTTAAAAAGAACTATTTCCCAAGATCTTTTGGTGAATTAGGAGTGGAAGGATGCAAATGTTTATCAACTTATAAGTTGTTCAATTTCCAAGCAGGAAGTACTGCTTATTTTCTTGGGGAAATTCTTAAGTGGAAGTTTGTGATGGTAGCCAACAACTAAAATGTTTAATTGTAGAGCAGCAAGCATATTGCAGCTAATTACATTCTGAGAAAATGTAAAAAAAAATAAATGAACACGTAACTGGCTATCTGTTGAATAGGCTGTCGGGACTTTAAACTTTGAATAAGGCTGCTTGGAACTTGAGGGGGGAAAAATAAGTACTCTTTAATTACTTGATGTTTCTTCTAATTTCCCCACAAATTGACTGCAAAATGAACTGGTTTACTGCTATCAAACATATGTAACTATACTCTTTCCCATAGCTTGTCTTTGTTTCTAAGTACTTTAGAACAGTATTTAGCAGTCAGGTGCTAGAACAAATATCCCCAATATTGCTTGGTTATTGTACACATTCTGAAAAAAGTTACATGTTTGCACAAAATTCATCATTCTAATTATAACTGAGTCATTAAACAGTTTTATTTGTAACCTAATGTACTTTGTTGCTAAATCTGTTACCCTATTTCTTATTATCTTATTGTTTTGACTGCCTCTTAAGTTCATTGTAACCTCTGTATATCAATCCTATTCATTTGTAATCTACACTAGAGTTTCTCTTATAAATATAAATTCTTTGTCTATAATTTTATCAAAGAGCCATTTTGTAAGTAACCAGAAGCTTACTAGAATTCCTTTCCATGTAGTGCAGCTCTGACTAGTAAATGCAGCAACAAGTTGTTGAAGCAGTAGGATATTTACCTCACATTTTCCAAGTGTTCGTGAAAACTTTTGTAATTGGGATGATTGGCTGCAATAAATGTTTTCAACTTTTTATATTTACAGTTTATAGCATAATAGATAATTCTGTGTTGTCCCTTGCAGCAACCGATGCTAAAACCATTTTTCATGGGCATTTTTAAGGTGACTTCCAAAATCATTTTAAGGTAACTTGATGAACAGTAATGTTATGTGAAAAAGCAAAGCTTGGATTTAGGTTTTGGCTTTCTATGCAACTTTTGGAAAGTGGTTAGTTGAATTCTATAGAGATTAGATAGTGCTCATTGTAAATGAGTCACTTTAGATGCCAGTAGAAATTTAGCCTGTAATGAAACATTTAATGAAGTTGCCTTAGCTCATTTTGTTTGCAAGAATTCAAAGTAGGATATGTGATATGAGAGATTATTGTAAATAACTACATTTTGTCCTGGTTTATAAATATAGGGAAGGCATAAAAATATAATGTTCCTGTCTCGTACCTGCTAGTTCTGGATCCTAGTCAGTTATGCTCCTTAGTCCGGCTTTGACACTTCTTAAACTGTTAATGTAATACTACAGTATTTCCCATTTTTAAATATTGCGCTTGGAGTCTTCCTGTCATCAGTTTTACTTCATTCCTTGGCTTGGAAGCCCAGCTCTGCTCTCAACCCAAATGTGCCCTGCAACTTGTCTGTTATGCATAGAAATAATAACTCTGCTCTCTGTCCACTTATGTGGCTGCTTCAGCCCTGCTCCTCAATACCTCCTCTGTCTGATTCAGCCCTCTTCTCTCTTCTGTGGTTCCCTATCTCTGCCTCTTTCAGCCATGATATCCTCAATGTAAGTCTACTCATATTTTTCAAACCATAACCTGTCCTATCCTACTGTCTAACTCTATCAACCACTACATGTTCCACTGCCACCAGCAGAAAGATGAGTGCTTGAAGTCGATACAAATCATCTGAGATTTTATTTTCTTATATCCGTTCGTAGGATATGGGCATCACAGGCTAGGCCAGCATTTATTACCCATCCCTAATTGCCTTGAGAAACTGGTGATGAGCTGCCTTCTTGAACTGCTGCAGCCCATGTGATGTAGGTACACCCACAGTGCTGTTAGGGAGGGAGTTGCAGGACTTTGACTCATATAATAGAATGGTGGATCAGGCTGAAGGGGGCTGAATGACCCATATAAATACTGTGGCTACAAGAGCAAATCAGAGGCTAGGAATCCCTGTGTCGAGTGACTCACCTCCTGACTCTCCAAAGCCTGTCCATCATCTACAAGGCGCAAGTCAGGAGTGTGATGGAATACTCTCCACTTGCCTGGATGAATACAGCTCCAACAACATTCAAGAAGCTTGACACCATCCAGGACAAAACTGCTTGTTTGATTGGCCCTCTTCCACAAACATTCACTCCCCCCCACCACTGACTAACAGCAGTGTTTAGCATCTACAAGATGCACTGCAGAAATTCACCAAGCCTCCTTAGACAGCACCTTCCAAACCCACAACCACTACCATCTAGAAGGACATGGGAACACCACCACCTGAAAGTTTCCCTCGAAGCAACTCAGCATTCTGACTTGGAAATATATTGCCGTTCCTTCACTGTCGCTGGGTCAAAATCCTGGAGCTCCTGCCCTAACAGCACTTTGGGTGTACCTAAACCACAGAGACTGCAGCAGTTCAAGAGGGCAGTTCACCACCACCTTCTCAAGGGCAACTAGGGATGGACAATAAATGCTGGCCCAGCCAGTGAAGCCCACATCCTGTGAATGAATTTTAAAAAAAACCCAGGTTCCCTCCACAACTTTCTTCGGTGCATCGCTGACTGTATGCGTGCTGCTTCAAGCTCTCGTCTGGATTTGGAAAAATTTATTGATTTTTGACTTCCAATTTCCACCCCCTCTCACTTTCACATGGCCATCTCCGACACTTCCCTTCCCTTCCTTGACCTCTGTTTCCATTTCTGGTGGTAGACTGCATACCAAAATTCATTACAAGCCCATCACTTCTACAGCTCTTCACTCTGCTTCCTGTAAGGACTCCATCCCATTCTTCCAGTTCCTCTGCCTCAGCCACGTCTGTTCGAATGATGCCATCTTCCAAAACGATACTTCTGACACATCTTTCCTTTTTCTTAACCGAGTCTCTCTCTCTCTCTGTCTCTTTCTCCCCCCGACCAACTGTGGTTGACAGGGCCTTCAACCTTGTCTGACCCATCCCCTGCACCTCTGCCCTCACTCTTTCCCCTCATTTTGTTCCTTCATTGTCACTGGGTCAAAATCCTGGAGCTCGTTCCCAAACAGCACTATGGGTGTACCTACACCACATGGACTGCAGTGGTTTAAGAAGGCAGCTTACCACCACCTTCTCAAGGGCAGGTAGGGATGGGCAGTAAATCTTGGCCTAGCCAGTGAGCCCACATCCCATGAATAAGAAAAAAATGCTGAACTGCTAATACTAGCTGTTAATCTCCAGACTTTCATTTTGGTGACTTATAAGCTTATTCTCAAAGTCCCCATTATTCCATCAACACCCACCATCCAAATTTACCCTCTCCTTTTGCTGCCTTCTCATAAACTACCCCCTTAAATACAATACTACTTACCTTATGACATAGCTTTCCCCAATGCTAACCACACCATCCGCAATTATTTCCCCAACTAATTTTGTTGCAATCCCAGAAACTACCTTGAGCATTGTCTCTCACTAATTATTTCCTCAATTAGTCACTACCGCTGCCTACCTCTGCACTACGCCGTTTCAATTACTCTTGTCTTCCAAATCCTCAATAAATTCACCCCAAACTGCGAATGCAATCTTCCTACAATGTTGTCACAGATCAAACGCATCTCTTAATCACTGAGAGCCACTGTCACACCACATTTACATCCTAATGAACCAGCCTTCTGACTCCTCATCAGCAATGGAATGAAAGGTCCCCTAGCTTTTTATTCTTCCACTTAATTTTTATGCCTGCCTTGGGCTGTTGATCAGATGCGTTAGTGATGAGTAGCTGTTACTGTAAAGAGCCACAAAAGCTGTTTCTCAAATTATAAGCCCAATATTTACTAACTTCAACATGATACTAATTGTACTAATTTTTCCATTTTGTTGTTTTCGGGCTGAGATGCTATAATTCGAGTTGCTGCCAAGATGTGTTATGAAGTGAGTTCATGACCAATATCTTATCCTGAGCTGCTGATCAGTCATTGCATCAAAATGTTTCCTACTTCATTAAGCTGTCAGGAAATGAGTTGACCAGCCATCCTTTCAGTGGAAGATTTTAAAAAAGCTATCAAAAATCTTGCTTCCACGCTAAAAATGAGTTCCCAGGTGACTGAAGCACCTAATATGTGACCTGTCTCTGTCACAAGTGGGGCATTTGGTGGTAAGGGGAGCGGGTGGGTGATGTGTCTGGGTTGCCACGCACTCCTTTTGCTGTCGATGCTTGGCTTCTGCTAGAGTTTGGTGATGAGACTGTGTTCAGATATTTCCTGGATGCTTGCCCTCCACTTTGGGCAGCCTTGGACCAGGGATTTCCAGCTGTCTGCATTACCTAAACTAACAAAATTGGAGTTTAGAAGAATGAGAGGCAACCTTATTGAAACATATAAGATTCTTAAGGGGCTTGACAGGGTAGAAGCTGAGAGGTTGTTTCCGCTTGTGGGAGAGTCTAGGACCAGAGGGCATAATCTGAGTAGAGTTGCCCATTTAAGACAGAGATGAGGGTTGTGAACCTCTGGAATTCTTTACCGCAGAGGGCTGTAGAGGCTATGTTGTTAAGTATATTCAAGGTTGAGATAAATTTTTAATCAGTGAGGGAATCGAGGGTTGGGGGGAAAAGGCAGGAAAATTGTTGAGGATTTCAGCCATGACCTCATTGAATGGTGGAGCAGATTCGATGGGCCGATTGGCCTACTTCTCCTACATTTTAGGGATGTTGAAATAGCTCCAAAGAACAAATGTCATTGATAATCTTTAATATCCGTTTAATGCTGCTGTTTGTAAGAGTTACTTGGTACAGTTAGATTGTCCTACAGAAATCATCTACAAAGATCAACTGTGTGGTTGCATCACAGTTGAATATTGTTATAAGGAATATTCTATTCCCCTCTATTCCTGTTAAGCAGCTTTCTTTCCTTGGCTGCTCCCTGCACATGCTGAATTAAACTGTCATATAGATGTCGGGTGCTGACAGCTCCCCAGCTGCCTGCTTTATTTCTTCATAAATTAGTCTCAATGGTTAGTGTTGTTGCAGTATTCAAATAGACTGCATTGCCAGTGTACAACCTTATCTATAAACATACTTTTAGCAAGGACCAGGGGATATTGGTGTTCCTTCCATCATAAGGTCAGAAATGGGGATATTTGCTGATGATTACACAATGTTCACCACCATTCATGACTCAGATATTGAAGCAGTCCATGTCCAAGTCAGCAAGACCTGGACAATATCCAAGTTTGGACTCTCAAAAGTGGAAACTAACATTTGTGCAACATAAGTGCTAGGCAATGACCATCTCCAACAAGAGAGAATCTTAACAGTCACCCCCTGACGTTCAGTGTGATCACCATTGCTGAATCCCCCACTGTCAACATCCTGGGATTTACCATTGACCTGAAACTGAACTGGATGAACCATATAAATACCGTGGCTACAAGAGCAGGTCAGAGGCCAGGAATCCTGTGGCGAGTAACTCATCACCTGACTCCCCGAAGCCTGTCCAGCATCTGCAAGGCATAAATCAGGAGTGTGATGGAGTACTTTCCACTGGCCTGGATGAGTGCAGATACAGCAACACGAGAAACTTGACACCACCCAGGGCAAAGCAGCCAGCTTGATTGGCACCCTTTCCACAATTATTCACTCCCTCCAGCACCAATGAATAGTGGCAGCAGTGTGTAGCATCTCCAAAATGCACTGCAGAAACTCACCAAGCCTCCTTAGGCAGCACCTTCCAAACCCATGACCACTACCATCCAGAAGGACAAGAGCAGTAGATACATGGGAACATCACCACCTGGAAGTTCCCCTCCAAGCCACTCACCACCCTGACTTGGAAATATATCGCCATTGCTTCACTGTCGCTGGGTCATAATCCTGGAACGTCCTTCCTAACAGCACTGTGGGTGTACCTACACCACAGACTGTAGCGGTTCAAGAAAGCGGCTCACCACCACCACCTTGAGGTCAATTAGGAGTGGGCAATAAATGCTGGCCTAGCCAGCGACACCCCATTCCGTAAATGAATTTTTAAAAATTGGGTGGGAATCATGGCTAACTTTTTTATCATAATCCATTAAATCAGTCCTAACACTCATGCATTGCTGCGTATTTGCCCTATTTTGTTCTGTGCTGCACACATTTTTGACTGTAGAATTGAGACTTTCTGATTTTTGCCCTTTTCTGGTCATTTAAAAAAACTCTGGGTGCCAGTAATTTTTTTTGTGAAAAATAAAACCTTGGCATTTTTTTTCTTTCATGAGGCCTGAGTGCTCCTGGGAAGCCAGCATTTGTTGCCCACCCCTAATTGCCCTTTAACTGAATGGCTTGCTAGAGTGAACCCCATTGCTGTGGGCCTGCAATCAAATGGAAGCTAGACCAGGTAATCTCCTTCCCCAAAATGACATTAATGAACTAGATGGGTTTTTGTCATGGACTAGATTTATATTCCAGATTTATGAATTGAATTTAAATTCCATCAGCCTTAGTGGTGTGATTTATGTCCCCAGAGCCCATGGGATCCAGGGCAATTTGTCAAATTGGATCCTAAATTGGCTCAGTCGAAGGTGATAGTCGAAGGTTATTTTTATGACTGGAAGCCTGTGCCCAGTGGCATATTGCAGGGTTTGGTGCTGGGTCCCTTGCTGTTTATGGTGTACACTAATGATCTAGTTATGGATTTAGGAGGTATGATCAGTAAGTTCCCAGATGACACGAAAATTGGCGATGTGATAAATAACGAGGAGCCCATAAGACGTAGGAGCAGAAGTTGGCCCTGGCCCATCGAGTCTGCTCCACCAGTCAATGAGATCCTGGCTGATCTGATAATCCTCAACAACTTTCCTGCCTTTCCCCCATATTCAGTGAGGGAATCAAGGGTTAAAAATCTGTCTATCTCAGCCTCAAACATACTTAACAACACAGCCTCTACAGCCCTCTATGGTAAAGAATTCCACAGATTCACTGCCCTCAGAGAAAAAAATTCCTCCATCTCTGTTTTAAATGGGTGCCTCCTTCCCCAGAGATAATGCCCTTTGGTCCTAGTCCCTCCCACAAGGGGAAACAACCTCTCAGCATCTACCCTGTCAAGCCCTCTCAGAATCTTGTGTTTTAATAAGATCACCTCTCATTTTGCTAAATTCCAATGAGTACAGGCTCAAGCTCTTCTCATAAGAAAACCCCTCCTTACCCGGAATCAACCTAGTGAACCTTCCCTGAATTGTGTCCAATGCCAGTATATCTTTCCTTAGATAAGGGGATCAAAACTCTTCACAATATTCTATGTGTGGTCTAACTATTGCCTTGTATAGTCTTAATAAGACTTCCCTGTTTTTATACTCCATTCCTTTTGAAATAAAGGTTAAAAAGGAGGAAAGCCTTGGGCTACAGGGCGATATAGATGGGTTGGTCAGATGGCAGAACAGTGGTAAATGGAATTTAATCCTGAAAAGTGGGATGTAATTCATTTTGGGAGGACTAACAAGGCAAGGGAGTACATGATAAATGGTAGAACCCTAGGATCAGAGGATCAGAGGGACCTTGGTGTGCATGTCCATAGATCCTTGAAGGCAGCAGGAGAGGTTGATAAATTGGTTAAGAAGGCATATGGAATACTTGCCTTTATTAGTCAAGGCATTGCATACAAGAGCAGGGAGGTTATGATGGAGCTGTATAAAGTGTTAGGTCACATCTGGAGTACTGTTCAATTCTGGTCGCCACACTATAGGAAAGATGTGATTGCACTAGAGAGGGTGCAGAGGAGATTCACCAGGATGTTGCCTGGGCTGCAGCGTTTCAGCTCTGAAGAGACCTCAGATAGGCTGGGGTTTTTCTCCTTAGAGCAGAGAAAGCTGAGGGGTTACCTGATTGAGGTACAAAATTGAGGGGCATAGATAGGGTAGATAGGAAGAAACTTTTCCCCTTAGTGAAGGGGTCAATAACTGGGGGCATAGAATTAAGGGGCAGGAGATTTAGAGGGGATTTGAGGAAAAGTTTTTTTTCACTGAAGGTGGGGATATCTGGAACCCTCTGCTTGAAAGGGTGGTAGAAGTAGGAACCCTCGACATTTAAGAATTATTTAGATGAACATCTGAAATGCCATAGCATACAAGGCTAAGGGCCAAGTGCTGGAGAATGGGATTAGAGTAGATAGGGGCTTGATGAGTGGCATGGTCATGATGGGCCGAATGGCCTCTTTCCGTGCTGTAAAACTCTGACTCTATGACATAACCTGGGCATCTGGATTACTAGTCCAGCGATATTGTTGTTATCCCACAGTCTCCCCAAAATTAAAGCAGACTCTAGTTTTACCAGTTAACATTTATGAATTTAGGAACTAGTCTTCACATCAAATCATTTACAGTAGACAGAAAAGTCTTACCTATTAATCTGAACTCTTGCTTTCAGTTTAATTTTTTTTCCCAGTTTAATTCTGTGCTTTTCCAGTTACACCCATACTGGATTTCATGACGAGTAATGAGCCAGATTAGGTAGATAATCTGACAGTTAGGGAGCATCTGGTAAACAGTAACCAGACATGACTGAATTAGATATGGAAGTTTGAAAGGGAGGAGGTTGGGTCTTAAACTAAGAAAGGGACATAAACTGAAAAACTGGGCTGAATTGTTAACTGGTAACCTAAAAACAGTGGGAGGTATTCAAGGAAAGTATTTTGTACAATACAAGACTAGTACATACTCATAAAAGACAGGTACTGCATTTATTTGTGTGCAACGATGCTCCACAAACATGGTAAGAAATATTATAAAGTTAAAGGAGTGATTAGTGCCTCTATATTGGGTGAGTTGGCTTGGGAGAGGTTGCTGCTGCTGGACTGCATTTCTTGCCACCAAATTTGGAGGGTTTGTGAAAGCACTGCTGATGGTACTTCTCCAGTACTTTGAGGTGCCTGCTGCAGGTCATCCAAGTCCCCAAAACATATAGAAGCAAGGGATCACTGCTGCCCAGTAAACCATGACCATAGTCTCGATTTTGAGACTCTGGTCCCCGGGTGTGCTTTTCCCCGGTCGGCCGAAGGCTGAGCTGGTACGTTGGAGGCGATGATGAATTTTGTCATCTATGTCTGCCTTTGTTGCCACCTGGCGGGACATGTGATTTGTATGCCTGACACCAGAATCCTGAAGCAATTGCTCTGCGTGGAACTCAGTTGTAGCAGGAGCCTTCCAGGAGGGCAGTGGTAGGGGTGTCAATAAAGCAGCCCTGAAGAGGTCAAACATAATTGCCAACTCGTGGGACACCCTGGCTTGAGACTGACCAAAATGAAGAAGGCTCCTTTGAGATGGCACTGAGCACATAGAGAGACTTTGGAAACATGCAGAGGTGAAGTTGAGGCATTAGAGGGAGTGCACAAACCTCCAAGCTTCTCATCTACCCAACACTTCAAGCATCATCTGCTCCACATGGCAGAGTCTGCAGATTGCGCATTGGACTTATCAGTTATTTCAGAATCCATCAAACCAGAGTGGTAGCAAGTCATCCTTCATCCTGAGGGACTGCCTAAGAAGGAAAGCTAAAAGAGGTTGCAGTAGTGCAGAGTGGAAATCCAGTAGAATGGGATAGCTATTAAACAACAAAAGGGGTACAGCCAAAGTATTAAGCGTTGCTAAAAGGAATACAGATAAAGTGTAAAACTGATGTCACTGTTAAAACACTGAATCAAGAATCATAGTTTCTTGGGAAAATGGTGCAAATTATTTGTCACTTGTCATACAGAAGTCTTGTCCCTATTCTAGCTATATTTTAAGCAGATTTTTCTGAAGATCAATATAGTGAAAAGCACCTGAAATAAAGTGTAAGTCTATTCAAAGCATTATTAGAATTTAATGAGGTGAATGTCAATAAAAGTAGTGACTTGGCTGCAATGGGATTCTGGAATTTAAAAAAAAGAATTGTGATGGACTGTCACTGATTATAGGAGGAAGGAGGCTGAAAGTAGAAATTCACAATTGAGACCCTGGGCAAAACTAAGTTAGTGGGAAGCTAGGTATTGTATCTGTGGAGGTTGAAGTAAAGGAAAGATTCATCAAACAAGACCTTTCTTGTATTTTGTGCCACAGTACAAAAAGGCTTTCCCTGATACTGAAGTACTGTTTAAGCCCTTAATGGACTTGGGTTTTTATGTAGAGCATGAGTTCCCAAAGTGTGAAAGTGGAAACAGTGTTTTGGAGGCACGTTTGACATTGGAAGTGACCTGGGAGTTCCATTTGAGATTAATAAAATATTATTGCATAACAGATGGAGGCAAAGTAAGAGAAAAATGAGAGATCTGAAATTGAACACATTGAAAGAAATATGATTTGCATTCTCCCACTAAGGCACGTGGGTTCCACTGAGTAAGATGTTGTGATAGAGCCACTCCACTGAGAATTATAGAGACTAAACTGAGGGTGTGCAACCTATAAGAATGTAAAGCGGAATTATTGATGGAAGTAGACATAGTTGGATAACAAGGAAGTTATTAATATGAATTAGGCATAGACCGATGGAAAACGGATGAGGAGTGAACCTGTCAAAAATTTGAGCTAAAAATAAGTTGAGCAGAGGTTTGTTGACAGACTATATAGCAACTTGCTTAAAACATGTTTCAGATTTTGCCATATTCTTGATGCTCAAGGTGAAAAACGGTTTCCTCTTTGAAAAGAGTTTCCGAGACAAGACCCCCAGTGGCTTACTTCCTCGTTTCCCTCATCCCTGTTGTAGAATGAAGCAAGCAATATTTGGTGAAATTGCGCTTTGTAAAAAAAAAAATGTTTAGTAACGGCTGCTTTCAAACTTCTGTTTCAAAGCTGATTTTTCCTCTACCTGGAATACTGGAACTAATTGTAGCATCCTAATTCCTGATGTCAGTTAACTCAACAGAACAAGTATCCAAAAAAAATAAAAAATACCTGGAAAAACTCAGCACGTCTGGCAGCATCGGTGAAGAAGAGTACAGTTGATGTTTCGAGTCGTCATGACCCTTCAACAGAACTAAGTAAAAATAGGAGAGGGGTGAAATATAAGCTGGTTTAAGAGGGGGGGGTGCAGTGGAGAGAGAAGGGGGGGTGGTTGTTGGGACAAGCAAGCAGTGATAGGAGGAGATAACCAAAAGATGTCACAGGCAAAAGAAGAAAGATGTGTTGAAGGTGGTGATATTATCTAAAAGAATGTGCTAATTAAGAATGGATAGCAGAACAAGCAAGGTAGCTCTAGTGGGGGTGGGGTGAAATAAGACTAAAAGGGCATAAGATTGAAAGAGCATAAAAGGTATAGATAAATGATTGGTGGAATACATTAAAATAATGGAAATAGGTTGGAAAAGGAAAATCTATGTAAATTATTGGAAAAAACAAGGAGGGGGAAGAAACAGAAAGGGGGTGGGGATGGAGGAGGGAGTTCATGATCTAAAATTGTTGAACTCAATATTCAATCTGGAAGGCTGTAAAGTGTCTAGTCGGAAGATGAGGTGCTGTTCCTTCAATTTGCGTTGAGCTTCACAGGAACAATGCAGCAAGCCAAGGACAGACATGTGGGCAAGAGAGCAGGGTGGAGTGTTAACATTGGCAAGCAACAGGGAGGTCTGGGTTGTGCTTGCGGACAGACCGAAGGTGTTCCGCAAAGCAGTCACCCAGTCTGCGTTTGGTCTCTCTGATGTAGAGGACACCGCATTGGGAGCAACGAATGCAGTAGACTAAGTTGGGGGAAATGCAAGTGAAATGCTGCTTCACTTGAAAGGAGTGTTTGGGCCCTTGGACGGTGAGGAGAGAGGAAGTGAAGGGGCAGGTGTTGCATATCTTGCATTCGCATGGGAAGGTGCCGTGGGAGGGGGTTGAGGAGTAGGGGGTGATGGAGGAGTGGACCAGGGTGTCACGGAGGGAACGATCCCTCTGGAATGCTGCCGGGGGAGGCGGGGTGGGTGAAGGGAAGATGTGTTTGGTGGTGGCATCTTGCTGGAGTTGGCGGAAATGGCGGAGGATGATCCTTTGAATGCGGAAGCTGGTGGGGTGATAAGTGAGGACAAGGGGGGACCCTATCATGTTTCTGGGAGGGAGAGGAAGGCGTGAGGGCGGATGCGCGGGAGATGGGCTGGACACGGCTGAGGGCCCTGTCAACGACCGTGGGTGGAAAACCTCGGATAAGGAAGAAGGAGGACATGTCAGAGGAACTGTTTTTGAAGGTAGCATCATCAGAACAGATGCGACGGAGGCAAAGGAACTGAGAGAATGGGCTGGAGTCCTTACAGGAAGCGGGGTGTGAGGAGCTGTAGTCGAGGTAGCTGTGGGAGCCAGTAGGCTTGTAATGGATATTGGTGGACAGTCTATCACCAGAAATTGAGACAGAGAGGTCAAGGAAGAGAAGTGTCAGAGATGGACCATGTGAAAATGATAGAGGGGTGGAAATTGGAAGCAAAATTAATACATTTTTCCAAGTCCCGACGAGAGCATGAAGCAGCACCGAAGTAATCATTGATGTACCAGAGAAAGAGTTGTGGGAGGAGGCCGGAGTCGGACTGGAACAAGGAACATTCCACATACCCCATAAAGAGACAGGCATAGCTGGGGCCCATGCGGGTACCCATAGCCGCACCTTTTATTTGGAGGAAGTGAGAGGAGTTAAAGCAGAAATTGCTCAGTGTGAGAACAAATTTAGCTAGACAGAGGAGAGTAGTGGTGGATGGGGATTGTTCGGGCCTCTGTTCGAGGAAGAAGCCGAGAGCCCTCAGACCATCCCGGTGGCGGATGGAGGTGTAGAGGGATTGGGCGTCCGTGGTGAAGAGGAGGCGGTTGGGGCCAGGGAACTGGAAATTGTTGATGTGACGTAAGGTTTCAGAGGAATCACGGATGTAGGTGGGAAGGGACTGGACAAGGGGAGAGAGAAGGGAGTCAAGATAGCGAGAAATGAGTTCCCTGGGGCAGGAACAGGCTGACACGATCAGTCTGCCGGGACAGTCCTGTTTGTGGATTTTGGGTAGGAGGTAGAAGCGGGCCGTCCGAGGTTGGGCAACTATCAGGTTGGAAGCTGTGGAAGGAAGATCTCCATAGGAGATGAGGTCAGTGACAGTCCTGGAAGCAATGGCTTGATGTTCAGTGGTGGGGTCATGGTCCAGGGAGAGGTAGGAGAAAGTGTCTGCGAGTTGACGCTCAGCCTCCGCGAGATAGAGGTCAGTGCGCCAGACAACAACAGCACCAGAACAAGTATCCAATCTGAGACTACCTTTGTCTGCGTGACTCAAGTGGTACATTTGAGTAATTGCCCAAATGAGCATTTGGAAGCTCTGGAGTCCCCTCCAGAAGCACCTTCCCTCTGAAGTGCTGTGAGATGGGTATCAAAGAGCCAATTCTAAGAATTTTTTGAACAGGTTTTCTTTTCCTTGTCTTCTGTACTTTGTTTGCAATTCTGTAACTATTGAGCCTTATTTCACTTTTTGCATCTTTAGGTCTTGAAGGTAATTGAAGAGTAATCAAAGTGCACCGCTGTTGAGCAGAGTCTGCTGGCCATTTGGAAGAACACAATTAAGAAATTGCTAGAAGAGAAAAGGCTTGTGGCATAAATGTATGGCAACATCTTGAAGGAATGAGCTAAGAGAAAAAATACCTTGGTTGCTGGAAAATAGTTTCACTATACCTATACTTCTGTAATGAGGGAATTTGCTGCTTTTCTCAGTTGGGTGGAATCAAAAGTGCCTTGGATTTAATCTATTTTGAGGTGGGATTGGAGGCTTCAACTCGGAGGGATATATGCTATAAACATTAATGTCTTTACTCTTTACAAATACTAATTTAACTTGCTGTAGATTTCCAGCATTTCCTATTTGTTTCAGATTTCCAGCAAATGCTCTTTTTTTGGTATCGGATTAACTGAAAAGCCTTTTCTTCTTTCAGCAACCATAATTTTGGTACAGAAATGGAATGTTTTTAGAGGTTATTTACTCATCCCAATAAAACCCTAGCTGGATTATATAATTTTACGTTAATTACAATTGTTTCAACAAAAGTCTTTTTTTTTTAGCCTGAAACTGACAAGGAGACCGGAGCAAGTATTAATTTGAAGTGAATCTGGTGATTAATTAGGACATGGCAAATCGGGGAGGCACAGCGAGACCCAACGGACCAGCTGCTGCAAACAAAATCTGCCAGTTCAAGCTTGTTCTACTTGGAGAGTCTGCTGTTGGCAAATCTAGTTTAGTGCTTCGTTTTGTGAAGGGGCAGTTCCATGAATATCAAGAAAGTACTATTGGTGGTAAGTTTTACTTTACTGAGGATTTCCTTCAAGGCTTTAATGTAATTGTATTCAATAACTTTTTTACTGTATGAATATTTGTATTGTGCGCTCTACATCCATTTTTCCCTCCCCTTTCACAGATTAACATCTCCATGCTGTTTTCAGAAAGGAGGATGAGATTCAAAGTTTAGCGGTGGCTCATTTACTGCCCAGCCAAAGTTGAAAGGAAAATAATTTAATTTTCTCTTGAGAATGCTGCACAAAATAAGTGGCCTAAATGGCACATGATCAAACTTATTTTAACAAAAAAAAATGGTACTTTTTTTGCAGGGGAAAATTAATACTTTGTTTCTTTTGAACCACTAGCCTTGGTAAGATTTATTTTGGAGACCAAATAGTATTAACTTATCTACTTAAGGATTTTGATTAGGGATTTGTGAAGCAAAATTTAGTTGCATGGCACTCACTCTCAGCACTATAGGGTGCTGTTTTGGGCCTAAAATTGTTTCTGATGTACGCACTTTTTGTATGCTCTTTTCTGGGCCATCTTTTAGGGTAGGTCATTAGTATGGAATTGAGTGCCACAAGTGTATAGCATAGGCTGGTGTAACGCGGGTTTGACTATCAGTGCCATTTTGATGCATGCTCCAACTCATGCCCTCTTTGAACCTTGCACAACCAAACATGTGTTCAGCAGCAGGATGAGACTCTTACCGATACTATTTAAAGGGACCATTAACCACTTTCAGATCAGTTGCTAATTGACTCTTACTGACTTTTTTGAGTTAGTCGAGCTGTTTGGAGATTTGTACTGCTACTTAAAGTTAGAGTCTACAGGACATGATGCAGCACATTGGTGAGGGACTTGGTTAAGTCACTTATTTCCAGTCATGGATACTGTAGTTTCTATCCCCCTTGGCCATTCGATTGTGGTACTGTTGAACATAAACCCAATTCCTCATTCAACAGTCCCACACCTTACCTTTTCTCTGTTACTGGCCATAACGGCGTCCTCTTGCCACAATCCAGCACAAAACGAGCATTCCAAACCAACTTTATCAAACAAACTTAGCCAGCCTAAGTCACTAACAAAATTTGTCACAGAGACCAGGGAAGAGGTCGCTGGGTAGGAAGTTGTGTAAGAATTTACAATGAAGTAGTATTTTCTTTAGAGCTGTTTGATCAGATTATCAGGAACATGAAATCTGGCTATGTTCATTTACTATTTAGGTCATATTTTACACTATTGTTCAAGCTACTTAAACACTTCTATGACATTGCCAGCCTCTATCCTGTCTTCACCTCTACCATCAATATAATTCATACTTTTGTTACCTCAAACTAGACTATTTGTGACACAAACCTTATCAGTTTCCTGAGCTTCTCCCAAACATCTACTTAGAATCTCCAACTAGTCCTCAGCTCTGCCGCGTGTACATTTCACTCATCCATCATGGTAGCCTCACCAATCTCCATTGTCTCCTGTTGCACCAATTCAAAATTCCTTGTCTGCAGTTTTCTCTATGACCTTGCTCTGACCCAGCTCTGAAATCTGTTCCAGTTCTATGTCAGCCAGTAGCCTGGTCTTCTAATTTTTTTTGTTACCCCTCTGTAGGAGTTCTTATTTGGTGACCAAGCTATCAGCTGCCTTGCTCTAACTCTGAAGAGTTCCATAAACTTCACATGATCACAACCCTCAAATTTTTTTTCAAACATGCTTTTGGTCAATTCTACTACTGCTTGTTCTTATTTTCTTGCATATATTTTGAAATGATTCATATTGTTAAAGCCATTAGGCCTTTATCAAGCTCCACTCTTAGGGCTTGCTGTACTGTGACAAAACTACCCAATATTCTAAGAGCATCCTGGAGAGCAAAGATAACTCCAGAGTCCTTATCTCTCCTGCCAGAATCCTTGACTACCACCTCCCACATTTTGTCTGTACAGTGCACGGAAGTTGTAGATTTTTTTCATCTTTACAATGTGGTCATCTGCCTCTGCTGCATGGCCCCTAAACCAAACCCCTTGTGCTGTCTACTACTGCAGCCCTCAGTTGCTCACCCATCAACACCATGCCTTTTCCTAGCTCATCTCCACTGTTTCTTGACCCCATTACAATGAAACTCCTGACTATTCAACTTTCACTCTTGGCTCTTATGCTAGCTTATACTGGAGCTGGTTCCTTGTTCTCACCACTGCTCAAAATAAACACATTAATTCTTCTGTCCTTACTAACTACAGCTCCATCTTTTTTCCTGAAGCCTTTGCTCATCTCTCCCATAGCACTCTTTGATTCCTTTCAGTTAGGTTTCCTCCTCCTGCAGCATCGAACAGTCCTGACCAAAGTCACAGGTCACAATCATTATAGCACTAAAGGAGGCAAATAGTTTGATGGAGTCCATGCAGGGGCTCTGTAGAGCACTCTAGTCAGTCCTGTTCCCCTGTTCTATCCCCATAGCCCTGCAAGTTTATTTCCCGCAAGTGCCTTTCCAATCTTTTGGAAACCGCTGTCTCTGCTTCCACCGACCTTGTGGGCAGCAAGTTCCAGATCATGAAGCAAAAACAGAAAATGTTGGAAAAACTCAGGCCCAACAGCGTCTGTGGAGATAAAAACAGTTAACGTTTTGAGTCCATATGACTCTTCAGAGTCAGTTCCAGAGCATTACTACTCACAGTATCAGGGGAGAAAGTTCTTCCTGACATTCCCTGTATCTCTTGCCCAAAATCTTAAATTTGTGTCCCCTACTTGTTGTGCCATCAGCTAAAGGGAGCAACATTTTTGTTTGCCTTATCTAAACCTGACATTATCTTGTGTACTTCTCCCCTAAACCTCCTTTGCTCCAAGGAGAACAACCCCAGCTTCTCAACCTAACCCTGTAACTAAATTCCTTCATCTCTGGGACCATTCTGTTAAACCTCTGTACCCGCTCATGGGCCTTCACATCCTTCCTAAGCCAGAACATAATGCATTACTCTAATATTTGTGACCTAACCAGAGCTTTATAAAGGTTCAGCATAACTTACCCTCTTTTGCACTCAATGCCTCTATGAAGCGCAAGATCCCATGTGCATAGCTAGCTACTCTTTCAATATGCCCTGCCCCCTTCAAAGATCTATGTACATGAACCCCTAGTTCCCTCTGTGATGCTGGCTCCCCTTAAGTAACTTGAACCTCTGAGTGCCTATTAATTTTTGTACCAACAATAAGGGAAAAAAAAACTTTACCCACCATTAATGTTAAACTGACAAAGCCCATGGTTACCAGGAACATCTTTACACCTTATTTGAACAAGGGTTTTATTTTTGCCACTTTCCAATCCTCTGGCACCTCCCATATCTCGAAGTTTGAAAGATTATGACAAGCTCTTCCACTATCTCTATGTCGTCCTCCCCTGCCCCACTCCAAGCTTAGCCAGCCTTTCTAGTGCATCGTCCCTATCTATATTCATCCCATCTAATATCTCTACCAGCTCCACTTCTTATATATTGTCAACATGCTCTTCCTTAGTGAGTACTTTGCAGCAGTATTCACTAAGTATTCTAGCCTTGCCCTATGCCCCCTAAGCATTTATCACCTTTGTCCCTATTAGACCCACCCCACCTCTTCCTACCTGCTTACTGTTTACATGCTGGTAGAAGATTTTTGGGTGACCTTTTTATTCTATTCCCATATTCTCTTTTTGCCAGTCTTATTTTCCTCTCCACTTCCCCTTTCATCTTATTGTACTTGTCAGGTGAATCCTTCAAGTGAAGTCAAGCATCCCATCTCTCATTAAGGAGCTCTGGCTTTAGTTCCTCTTTTTGGAGTCTACTTAGCCTGTACTTGAAATATCTCTTCCTTATAGATCATCCATTATTCCATTCTTTTTTGGTCAAACTGGTGGCATTTTACCCAGGCTGGATCCCATCTCATCCTGTTTAAGTTGACCCTCTCCCACTTTAAGTTTTTTTACTCTTCTTCATTACTAATCTACACCATTTGAGATAATCATGCTTATCTACATGCTCTACCAGAGACATTTGGTCCACTTCAGCCACCTCATTCTACAGCACAAGATCCAGCAATACCTCTTCCCTAGTTACACTGTGAAAATACTGGTCAAGGAAGTTCTGCTGAACGCATTTCATAAATACCTCCCTCTCTTTTCCCTTTACTCTTAACATCTGTTCCCCTATATCATCTCTTTACAATTCTTGCACATTTTTACCACAGATTTGCTCATTACCTCACTATTTGGACACCTATGGAAAATCCATAATGTGCAACTGTACCCTTTTTGCTTCTTAGCTCTAACCAAATGGATTCTGTCGTTGCCCCCTCAAGACATTCTTTTTCCAACACTCTCTTCCCTAATCAGTACTGCCACTGCATCGCCCTTATCTTTCTGAACACTTTGTATCCGTGAATTTTAAATGCCCTGTCCTCACCACAGTTTCGTTATTGCTACTATATCATATTCCCATGCAACTGTTTGTGCTCATAGCTCACTAACCTTATTCACCATATATTGCGTATTTACATAACATGCATTCTAAATCTAGCTATATATTCCTCATGGTCCTTTTGATCTCTTATCTAATATGGTATTGTTTCCTTCTCTAGTACTATCCAACATTCTCACTCTTATTCCTCTTATTTTTTTCACTACGAATGCTGGTACCCATTGCCCTATTAATTTATTTTAAACCCTCCCGAACTGTATAAGTGAATCTCCCCTTCGATCACATTGATCTTGGTACTGTTGAGGTGCAACCCATCCATTTTCAATAGGTACCTCCTGCCTCAACTGGTCCCAATGCCACAAGAGCTCTGTCCTACACCATGTCTCAAGCCACTCATTGATCCTCCCTATTTTCCTATTTCTACTCTCACTGGCACATAATATCTGGATTAATTCCAGTGCTATCACCTTTAAAATCCTACTTTTTAAACTTCCCTAACTCCTGAAGATGACAGTAGGATTTCCAATACCTCCCCCCTTGGTTATTGGTACTGATATGTACCACAACTCTGACTAATTTCCTTCTGCTTGTAGAATTTCTGCATCCTCTTCTCCTGGGACCATGGTGGCAGCGCACCATGCGGGACTTAGTTACAGAAACATCTGTCTGCCTGTCCCCAACTATGGAATGTCCTACAATGACTGCGTGTGAGCTTCCTTCTGTACAGTCCCTTGCCTGTTGGTGCTATGGTCTGGGCTGCACTTCTTCAAGGTGACTTCACTCCCAACAGTCTCCAATGCTGAGTACAAGTTTGAGTGTGCCACACACTCTGAAGACTCCACCTCCTGCTTCTTCCTACTCAACTGGATGGTCACCCATCTTCTATCCTGAACTCAGCCACCCCACAAGCAGACAGTCTCCTGGACCATATGATCGAGGAAACTCTCAGCCCAGCTGATGCTCCGCAGTGGCTTCAGTTGTTCCTCAAGCTCAAACCCTGAGCTTGTGCTCAAGCAGCTAAAGACACTTCCTAAATGCTTGCTTTCCCAAACAAATGATGTGAAGTTCCCACATGGTACAGAAATTGCAAGCAACAGTTCTCGGTGGTCACCCATGACCCTAAAAATAAATTTTCCTCTTTTAGAATCTAGTTAGTGCCTTGTATAAGCTATTACTTGTCATACCTCTAGCCTTCCACTCGGGCCCTGGTGTCTCTCGTCCTCTTGGACCACTCATTATCTCTAAAATATGAGAACCACACCTCTTCCCTCACTGCATCAATTCTCCAAGTCTGGTCCCCTACAGAAGCAGTACTCATAGAACTGGACTTCATTCGTTAGCAAAACCTGCATTTATCCTTCTTAGAGCTCTGCAGTTAACAATGCAGTTGATGACATTGTCCTTTCTATCCTAATAGCCAGTTGAGCTCCAGTACCCCTGCGATGTTCTATGCCAATATAGATATGACAGAGTTCTACACTACCTGTTGAATATCCAATGAGATCCAGAAATAACATTAAAATCTAGATAGATTGACAATTCACACTTTTGGTATAAGTTGTGAATTGTTTTGGGATATCATGGTGTGAAAGGCAATATATAAAAGCAAATTTATCTGCGTTTTGTTTGCCTTTTCTCTTTCCAGTATGTGCATGGCAATTGCATAAAAGTTCTAAGCTATCAAACATAGGCTAGGAACTTCTGACAACAACAGCAACAAATGTTGAGATGTTTGCTGCTGTTGCTCATCGGAATGTTGATGCGCCGACCTACACAAATATATGGTAAAGCTGGGTTGTTCATGTATGTGATGGCTGACAGTGATTAACAGTGGGAGCTCGGTTGGAAAGGCATAAATTTTTTACAATTTAAACCTGAACAATTAACCCCAATGCAGTACCTCCAGCCCCCACTCCACCCCTGCCCATAAACTCCCTAATAGATCACCAATTTTACAATTGCTGTCAATTTACTTTCTTTCCTCATTGGACTTTTTCCAAAGTACCAACTTTGGGACATGGTATCCAAAACTCAGATACTCTTATGACCTGGCTAGTGCATTGTAAAATTTCAATGTAATGTAGACTTGGTATTGCTGTAAAAATCTTGAGATGTCATCAACTTTGTTCGTTTAAAAAAAAAAAGTGCATATTGGTGCCACACATGTGCTAGGCCATGACCGCCTCCAACAAGAGAGAGTCTAACCATCTCCCTGTCACATTCAACGGCATTACCATCACTGAGTCCCTCACTGTCGACATCCTGGGAGCTACCATTGACCAGAAACTTAACTGAACCAGCCATATAAATGTTGTGGCTACTAGAGCAGATCGGAGGGTGGGAAATTTACGGTAGTGGCTTGCCTCCTGACTCCCCAAAGCCTGTCCACTGTCTACCAGGCACAAGTCAGGAGTATGACCAAATATTCTCCACTTGCCTGGATGAATGCAGTTACAACAACACTCTAAGCTTGACCCCATCCAGGACCAAACAGCCCACTTGACTGGCACCTTTTCCACCCACCTTCAACATTCACTCCTTCCACCACTGCTGCTCAGTGGCAGCAGTGTGTATCATAAGGTTCCTTCGACAGCACCTTCTAAACCCGTGATGTTCACCCCCTAGAAGGACCAAATGTGGCATGGGAAGTCTACACTCTGCAAGTTCCCCTCCAAGCCACCCTATTCTATCATATAGCTATAATGCTGTTTCTTCACTGTCACTGGATCAAAAACTTGGGACTCAATTTCTGCCACACTGCAATGCCCTGCTGTAGTTCAAGAAGGCCGCACACCACCACCTCCTGAAGGACAACTGGGGGTGAGCAATAAATGCTGGCTTTGGCAGTGACATTTGCGTCCCATGAAAGAGTAAAACAAAATAGGTACAGTAAATTCTCTCAAAGTTGTAGTTGCATTTCTGATAGAAACAACTTTTAAGTTAATCAGATGTTCCCATTACAACCAATGTAAAGTCTCTAGTTATGTTCTGTAGGACCTTACTATAACATACCCTGTGAATTGAAATACTGTTAAATTCCTATGTTGGTAAATTAACTTTTAAATCTTGAAAGTAAGTAATATGCTAGCCTCCTGCTTGCTGCTGTCTCCTCGAACCTCCTTGCTACACATCCTGCTCCTTGACCTTCATAGTCACTGCAAACACTTCCTCTCACTGCTGATATTCCAGTTTGCAGCCTCTGCCTCTCTCTGACCCTCCCTCCTCACTGTTAACCCTTCCTCTTGCTGAAATTCCTGCTCCTCGGCTCTCACACTCACCGATTCTCTCTCCTAAAGCCCCTCTGGAGGTTAATAGCAGGATTGAGGAAGAGCGGGCCTCGACTTGCAGGAGGTAAGCTATGAGCTGTCAAGGAGGTAAGAGGGTCGGTCAGGGCATGGCAGAGACCGCTCCAAAATGCCAATAGGGTCATGTTTCCATACGTCAGACCTTGTGAAACAACTCTAAAATGAAACTCTACACTAATGTGCCTCATTAATGGACTAAGGTTAAAGCGGAACAACTTAAAAATGGAGAGTTCATATTTGAAGTAATGTATCTGCTGTAATCTAGGTTTTGCACTAATTCATTTCTGTTTAGCATGTTCCCGTCTCTCTTGGAGTTTGTATACTTTTTCAAAAGAATGTCTGTACTGAGTGAACAAACTGAATTAATGTATCCAATTAAAATATGTCAATATAAGCTTGATATGTTTTCTGCATCCTGCCAGTGAGCAAAATCATGAGGTGCACTTTTTATCCCCCTCAGTACTGCTCTGCTGCTACCTTAATCTCACCCAGGCCTTGTGTGCCCAACAGCACCTTGTTCATTCTTACTGATAGCAACATGTTTCAAGGCCACCCTGACTTGTCTGTTTCTAAACATTGGGCCTTTCTGACTTTTCTTGCATTAAGCCCCAGGCCCACTCTTGTCAGATGCACATGCATCTGTGAATGGAGTGCTGATACTGGTTTTAGGATGGGAATATAGTGGGCTGCAGATTCATCTGAACATAGGAAATAGGAGCAAAAGTAGGCCATTTGGCCCCTCGCGCCTGCTCTGGCGTTTAATAAGATTATAGATAATCTATTTGTTTCAAATTCCACATTCCCATTTAGCCAACGATAACCTTTGACTCCCTTGCCTAACAAGAATCTATTGAACTCTGTCTTAAATATTCAATGACACCACTTTCAGCACCATCTGAGGCAGTGTTCCAAGTCGCACAACCCTTGGAGAAAAAAAAATCTTCTGATCTCTGTCCTAAAAGGGTGACCCCTAATTTTATAACAGTGCCCCTAGTTCTGGACTCACCCACAAGAAGAAACCCCCTTTCCATGCCCAATGAAGTCACTCTTCTAAACTCCGGTGGAAACGAGCCCATCCTGTCCAACCTATTCTCATAAGACAACCCGCACATTTCAGGTATCAATCTAGTAAACCTTCTCAGAACCACTTCCAACACATTTACATCCATCCTTAAATAAGGAGATAAAACTCCACACAGAATTCAAGATGTGATCTTGAAATGATACCTTACAGCTGAGAGCAGAGCAAAGAAATGGTCTGATAGTCAAGGGCAAACATCTTGTACTACCATGACCTGGATTGCTCAGCTCCCTAATGCTCAAGAATTTTAGATTTCCCTTAACTTCTCAGCCATCATCCAATACTACCAGGCCCCCCACTTCCTTTTCACCCAGAATTGCTCCTACACTCCCCATATCTAACTCCAGTTTGCCACATGAAGCTTTTCATCATCTCATGAATCTAAGATTTTTTTTTTTGAGAGTAAGGAATTAAATACAAAGGTAAAGAAATTTATCTCTACAACAGTTAAAATCCAGTGCAACATAAAAATAGATTTGATTTGTTTAGTTGCCATAAATTAGTGACCCAATAATATATTGATATATGGCATAACATCTTCATTGCCTTTTTTGAATTATTTTCCTCCACTTCCCTCTCTCTCTCTCTCTGCGTTCGTGTGTGTGTGTGTCTCTATCTAACACTCAGGATCTAACCCTTCCCGCTCACGAGCAATATGACCTCACGTTCGGTTTAAAAGTTAAAACAAACTTAAAATGCTCGGAGCTTCTGAACTAGAACGTGACACATTCAATCTGCAAAGTTCCCTGACCAAACTTTTGTTTCCAGCTATAATTCGTTCACCAGTGCTCAATTTGGGTTCCGCCAAAACCACCACCTGCTCCTGATTGCATTACAACATGGACGTTGAGGTGAGATTGACTGCTCTTGATATCAAGGCAGCATTTGTCCAAGTATGGCATCACGGAGCCCCAGCAAAATAGTCATTGCGAATCGGGGAGAAAATTCTCCACTGGAGTCATACCTAGCACAAAGGAAGATGTTAGTGGTTTTATTCATTTGTTCACAGGATGTGAACGTTGCTGGCTACGCCAGCATTTATTACCCATTCTTAATTGCCCTTTAAGGTGCTTGTTGGATGTCAGTCATCTCAGCCCTGAGACATCACTGTAGGAGTTCCTCAGGGTAGTGCCCTGGGCCCAACCATCTTCACTTGCATCATTACTGATTTTTCCCTCTATCATAAGGTCAGAAATAGGGGTGTTTGTTGATCAGTGTTTGTGACGACTCATACTGAAGCAGTCCATGTTCAGGTCCTGCTGCATTTGGCTAACATTCATGATGGGGTGTAAAAAGGCAAGGAACAATCATATGACCCAAGTGCCAGACCATGACCGTCTCCAACAAGAATCTAACCATTGCCCTTCACATTCAACATCCTGGGGTAACCACTGACCAGAAACTGGATTAGCCACAAATATTGTGATCAAGAGCTGGTTGGAGGCTGGGAATTGTGCAGTGAGTCGAAAGTTGAGGTGCTGTTACTTAAACTAGCTATGAGCTTCTTTGGAACACTAGCAGGCCAAGGACAGAAAAGTCAAAGTTGAAGCAAAGTGGAAAATTAAAATGGCAGGTGACTAGAAACGCAGGGTGGAGGACTGAACAGAGGTGTTCCGCAATGTGTTCACCCAGCCTGTGTGTGGTCTCCCCAGTGCAGAGGAGACCACATCATGAGCAGTGAATGTAGTATTACTAATTTAAAAGTATGAGTAAATCACTGTTTCACCTGAAAGGAGTATTTGGCACCTTGGACAATGGGAAGGGAAGGAGCTGAAATGGCAGGTATTGCAGTGTCTGCACTTGCTTGGAAATGTGTAGGGAAGGGTGTTGGGAGTAACTGAGCAGTGGACTAGGGTGTCGTAGAGGAAACTAACCCTGCCCTTCAGTGTCCCAAAGGGAGCTTTTGGTGAAGGCATTAAGTTGGATGTGGCGGAAATGGCAGAAGATGATCAGTTGAATACGGAGGCTGGAGAGCTGAAGGTGAGGACAAGGGGGAAATTATCATGGTTTGGGAAGGGAGGGGAAGCAATAAGAGCCAAATACCCCGCAAAAAGACAGGCACAGCTAGGGCCCATGGGAATATCCATTGCAATATTTTTCATTTTAAAGAAAGTGAGTAGAGTTGTAGAAGTTGTTCAATGTGAAAAGGAAGTTCAACCAGGCAGAGGAATGTGGTGGTGGATAGGAATCGGTTGGGCCTCCATTCAATGAAGTGGAGAGCTTTGACAATCTTGATTGAAGATGAAGGTATAGAAGAATTAGACATCCATGGTTTAAAAAAAGGACAGTTAGGGCCAGGAAATTGGAACCATTTAAAGTGATGGAGGACATAGAAGAGTCATGCATGTAGGTGGGAAGAGACTAGATATAGTCGAGATGGGAAGAAATCAGTTAATTGGGACAAAAACAGGCTGAACAATGGGTTTACCTGTTTGTGAATTTCGGGAAGCTGGTAGAAATGGGCTGTTTGGATTTGGGAACTGAGGTTGGAGGCTGTGATGGGTAGATTTCCAAAGGCACTGAGGTCAGTGACAGTCCTGGAAACAGTGGCATAAGGCACTCTGGAACTTTTCCCTGTAACTTTGGTCTCTATCTGGGATTTGAAGAAAAGGTAATAAATGAAATTAATTAGGAGCATACAACCAAAGATACTAGTCATGATGTTAAATGATGAGATAAGTGCATTTCAATTTTTTTTTTAAAAAAGGGGGGTGTATTGAATAAACTAAAACTGGGGATCAGGCTCCTGGTTCGGATGAATTGAATCAACATATTTTAAAACTATCTAGGGAAGAGATGGTAGAGGCATCACCATGCATCTAATAATTATTAGAAAAATATGTAGTGCTGGAGAACTGGTGGATTGCTAATGTATTCCTATATTGAAGTGAGGGTGGAACATGTCCGGTGAATTGTAGACCAGTGAACTTAACATCAGTGATGGGAAAAATAATGGAGCCCCTACTAAAGGAGAGAATAGAAGAACATCTCAACAAAAAATATAATAATGAATAGTCAGCATGGATTTCAAAAAGAAAAATCTTGCATGACCAACCTTATTGAATTTTTTGAAGGAGTAAGAAAGAAAGTGGACATTGGTAAAATAGTAGATGTAATCTATCTGGATTTTCAAAAGGTCTTTGATAAGTTGTCCCTCAATAGACTAATGAAAAAGGTCAGAGAATGGGGAGTCTGGGAGAAGTGGCAGAATAGATTGCCAGCTGGCTTCAAGGTAACGGAGTGTGGAAGTAAAAGGCCAATTTTCAGTGATAGCAGGAAGTAGTTTTCCACAAGGACTACTGATGTTCACAATTACTGTTAACAATTTGATATTTGATATCAAAAGCAATTTCTAAACTTGAAGATGACATCAGTTTGGTGGGTGGGGATAGCCAATACTGATGAGGTTTGCAAAACAAAAGTACAGGTGGATATTAAACTTGCAGAATGGAGAAATAATTGGCAAATGAAGTTCAACACGGATAAATTTGAGCTAGTACCGTATTGGTTGGGAATGTGCCAGTCCGGGTGAGGTAGAGGAACAAAGTGATCTCCAAGAGCAAATACGCCAATTTGTGGAAGTGCCCCACAGGTTAGCAAACCAAATGCTACCTTTTATTTTTAGAAATATAGAATTGAAAAGTAGGGAGGTTATGTTAAACCTGTAATGCTGAAAAGAGACCTGTTGCTGAAGCTTGTCATCTTGCACTCATCAGGACAAATTTCATACAACCACAATTTATACTGAGGGAGAAAAGGGGGCTGATTAATTGACTGAGGCATTACCATGAAGAAAGCACCTGAGAACATGTGCTCTCCACGGTCCCGGGTAATTTTTTTAAAGTGCAAGGCTCGAATATTTCCTTTTGCTTGTAGAGAAGTTGCCCTTGCTTATGAATGTACGTCCTTTCTAGCAAGTGATTACCTTGACTGATTATCTTAAATTGGTTGTTAGTGTAGCTATTAGTGCACTTAGGATTGTTCAGTAAGTCTCTCCAATCGTGGAATCAAATCTAATAGTAGACGTTTTATTTTGGGTCTTGCAAGTGCAGGCTGGTTTGGTACAGTCTGTACTGCTGTTGCAAACAACCAAAGGAACATGCTGTTTGATTCAATCTGCCAATCACTGGAACCTATTACAGCCTACTTATCTGGCATTATACTGGCACTGAAATTCATACACGAATTATGGCAGGCAGAATGTCTGTATCGAACTTTGGTTAGACCATGCTTAGAGTACTGAAAAGTTCTGGTTGCTATATTAGGAAAAGGATATAGAGTCACTGTATGGGTATATGTATCAGGAAAAGATTGAATAGCTGGGTCTTGTCTATTGAAAGCAAGGCCAAGGGGTGACCTACTAGAGGTCTTTAAAATTGTGAAAGGCTTTGAAAGTGTGCGTACAGAGAATATGTTTCCTTTTGTGGGGAAGAGCATAACTAGAGACCATCAATATGAGAGTCACCAAGAAATCCAGTAGGTAATTCAGAAGAAACGTATTTATCCAGACTAGTGAAAATGTGAAACATGCTACTGCAGGAAGTGGTTGAAGCTAAAAGGGAAAACTGGACGAGCATCTGAGGGAGAAGAGATTAGATAGTTGTGATTTAGATGAGGAAAGATGGGAGGAGGATTGAGTGGAGCATAAACACAGGTATAGACTGGACCAAATGGCCTGTTTCTGTTGCATCTATCCTATGTAAGCTCACAGGTTCTATGCAAATAGTGATATAATTGTGGAACATGACCTTAAAATTCCATAAATTTTCTAGTGTTGAAAATAAATCAACAAATGGCAGGTATAGTTATAATTAAAACAATCAATATTAATAACACAATGTATGTTGAATAAAAGTTTTTCCTTTGACACACTGTTAGCAACGCTATGAGATTTGCGCCATTTTTTTAAGTCCTTATTTTAGCCTGAAGACTTGAGCTGAGTCTGAACAGTTGGATAGCATTTCTGCTGTGACCCCCCAGTAGAATATTTCATTTAAATCTTTAGCAATGATAAATAAGATTCTGTTAATAATCTTTCCTTGTAAAGTTTGCAGTAATAATTAATTGGAGTGATTGTTTTCTGCAAATGCCACCAAAGAGGAGAAAGCAATTAAACACATTTTGTATATCCAATTAATGTTTTACACTAACTATTTTGAGTCCTTAGTTTTTAGTTTCAGTATTATCTGGTTTTATTTTCTTTTGTATGTTTTGGGGGGGATGGTGAACATTCAATAAACAAAATAGTATTCTTGGACTAATTAATAAGCAGCGGTCACCTGTGGAGAGCATGGCCTTGTTCGGAAATTCCTGCAACAGGTAGAGATCATGAGCCTAAAGCAAACTAAGGGTACTTAAATTCTGTGACTACCGCAAAAGATTTGTGGCATCTGGTTGTTTGAGCATGCATTTTATAACCCTGATTTGAATATTTTTAATGATCAGAATTGTATATGTGATCCTGAGGGTGGGGAGGGGTATCAGTGAAATTTTAATAAGCTGTACAAGTAGAAAATCAAATTATGTATTTGGATCCATTTTTTATGTCTCATGCTGGAAAATTCTATACTGAACGTTTATCATGGTGTATGCAACACAAAGGCAAACAAAATGTGCCTGATTAAAACTTTGACCCTGCCAAGCAATACTTCTAAGATTAGTGCTGAAGCTTTGGAGCTTCAATTGCAGTCTGTTAATTTGAGATCTGAGAAGCTGTTTTCAAAGTAACTACTTGCTATTTTGATTTCTATTTCCCTGAATCAGTTTTGTTTGGTATTCACAAAAAAATGGCAGTTATGACTACAGATTACAAGGGCAAAGAGTTGAAGTGCTCCAAGCTGGTTAATTCCAATTGGGTCCTCAATTAATACAAATGCTATTTATAACTAATTTCTTAATGACAGTCTGGTACACTATCCCAGATTTTTAATGCATTATTGTAAATAAATGTGTAAATAAACACTGTTCAGTGACGTATAGAAGCTTTTGTGCTTTGTTGACAAATTGTTTCTGTAGTGTCCACTTCAAAAATATTTATATTTCTAAGTGCATCAATGCTGTAACATGCTAATGCATTTTTTTGTTTCAGCTGCTTTCCTAACTCAGACTGTATGCCTGGATGACACAACCGTGAAATTTGAAATATGGGACACAGCAGGGCAGGAAAGATATCATAGTTTGGCCCCAATGTACTATCGAGGAGCCCAGGCTGCCATAGTAGTATACGACATTACAAACGATGTAAGTGGAGTTATATAACTGCCTTCTTAATTTTGGTGGAAGTGTTTCCGAGATTTAAATTGACTGAAAATGTTTGTTTCCAGTAAATGTACAAAATTCAAACTTGTTCATTTCACTGGAAACACCAGCTCATATAGTGCATTTTGTGACCATCATATACAGCTTTCTGATGGTTGTAAGAATGGTGCTAAAATGTCAAGATCCTGTGTGTGATGTGGGAAGCACCAAATGTGAGGAAAAGGTATAGCTGAGTTGTCTGCTGGTATTATCAATTTGAAACAAAAAGCTACAGAAATTTTTAATTGGTAAAACTACTCTAAACGAATGGGTCAGGTGTGCTGTGGTGTCCGTAGGATAGCAGGAAGTAAACAGTGAAGCTGATGGATTGAAGTTTTCAGCTCAGACGTGGGTAGGGTAATTTCAGTGCTTTGAGAATTTGATGAAAAACACATTACTTAGATGCAGGAATAAAAATGACAAGCTTGATAGTTATTATGTGAAAGTGAGGGTTTCTCCCAAAATAGTGCCTATTAAAGACTTGCAAATGAACTATTTAATTTATTTTCTAGATATCCCTTTGCTCTTTTCTTAGAGGAAGTAGAGTATAGGTTTTTGTCCATTGTATTTTCCATGTTATTCTTTCATGGGATGAGGGCATTGCAGGCCAGCATTTGTTGCCCATCCCTAATTGCCCTTGGTTTAACTAGTCCACTTCAGAGGGCAGTCAAGAGTCTACCACATTGTAGTTGGTCTGGAGGCATGTAGGCCAGACCAGGTAAAGACAGCAGAATTTCTTCCCGAAAGGACATTAGTGAACCAGCTGGGATTTTTTTTTCATATGACAATGGGTGATAGTTTCATGGTACCATTACTGAGACTAGCTTTTCACTTCTAGATTTAATTAATTGAATTTAAATTCCACCAGCTGCCAGAGCTTTAGCCTGGGCCTTTGGATTACTAGTCCAATGACATTACTATGTCACCACCTCCCTATATAGTACTCGGGTTTTTTGTTGAAAGATTGATTTTTTTTTTAAATAAAAACAATATTGACCGCATTGAGGCTGCCTAGTTGGGTCACCCTCACTGCTAGAGTGTCCTTTTGACATTTTTGATGAGGTGGATCCTCTAAGCTTCAAAACAATGAGCTGGACCCCAGCACACACACCCCCCCCCCCCCTCCAAATCTTTGTACCAATCACGTGTCTGTCTTGGATTGGCCACAGATGCACATTTCTTGGCATGGTTTTTGTTCTAAATCCTATGGCTTGGAAGATTTGAGTAAAAGAGAGACGGCTACAATAAAACTTGCATTTCCTTAGAACTGTCAAAAATAATTAAGTGGACCGTTATTTATAGAAGGAATACTTCAAGCAGACTATGTCCACTTTCCCTGACCTTTCTTCCTCTACTTCTATTTTTCTCAAGATTACAGTTCATTTTGTTAGACTCTGCATTTACTCCATTTTTGTTTTCAATCACTAATCTATTCAAAATTGTGTTGAAAGAATTAATATTTGAATGATTTATTAACTTCTGCAGAGGTAACTGAATATTGTTGCATTAAAGACAAGTAGGGAAAGTTGGCAACAGAACTTAAATTGCTAAACTGCTAAATTGAACAGAAACCTAATGGTACATCTGAATAAATCATTCTATGACAATGTATAGATGTGAGGAGTATCATCCTCTACATTCCACAATTTCATTAGACTTGAGATAGATGCCGATATTTATTTTGAATCTTGAGTTATTGGGAATCAACTGGCAATTGTACTGTTCGTCTAATTTGGTATTTTTGAGGATTTGCATTAGAAATGTTTGTTATACTATCTAACTTTACATTTCTGGAAATGTTGCAGGTATAAGTGTGCATTCACAAATTCTAGGCAAGTCTTTTGCATGTCCGAATGTTGATTTGGGATTGTTGGAACCATTTTGTTTTGTCAGAAGTTCCTTTTTAAGCTTCTCATTCCAATTGCCTTGGGTTTAAAGAGTGTATAGCCTTTGTAGGTAATATCTTGCAAGTTTTCTGCACTGTGTCTATGATATGTAAGTTGCAGGATAATTGTTGCCATCTTCTTTGATCTGTCCAAAAATTTAAAGTCAAATAGTTACACCACCACCCCCCCCCCCCCCCCCCCCCCCCCCCCACCCCCCCATCTATCTGGAAGTTGATTTTGTATATTTGTCACTTTAGGATGAATTTCCCGAAGTCCTATATTTTTTTTTCCTTTCAAAATTGTGATCCCTTGTTCTGTTTGTAACTTAATTCAAAGTAATTGTGTTACATTTGGTATACCATTTGTCATCTTATACACCTCAACAAGATTATCTTTCAAGGTTGGAAAATCCGTACTTCGGCGTCTTCGTATAACTCTGATCTCTTAGTACTAAGGGTCACTGTCATGGCTCTTGTTTTATTGCATCAGCTTTTTGGGGTCTGCCCTGAACTATAAGTAGTACCAAAGGTGTGCTTCAGCCAGATCTGACTCTTTTGATTTTCTGACTTTTATTCTACTGTCAAATTCTTAATCACACCAACACATTGTTGATTTTGTTTAATCACTGATCTACAGTATTTCATATGTTTGAACTCCAAGTGTCACAAGCCTCTTGGATCTCTGTTCCACTCTTCTATTTCATCACAATCCATGGAGCACATACAATGTACATTTTCCCTCTTATGTACATCTTGGTTTTTATAAATAAAAGTATTGAGTACAAAGCAGGGAAATTATGCTGAACCTTTATAATGTTCTAGTTAGACCACCACCAGCAATTCTGGTCACTGCACTTCAGGAAGGATTTCAGGGTTATTGAGAGGGTGCAGAGGAGATTTATAAGAATGGTTCCAGGTATGATGGATTTTCGCTATAAAATTAGATTGGAGAAGCATGGGTTGTTCTCCTTGGAGCATAGGAGATTGAGGGAAGATTTATTACAGGTGTACAAGATTCTAACAAGTTTAAATTTTACAGGGACTAAGGGTCACACATTTAAGGTTGTGATTAAGGGATGCAGAGGGATGTTAGGAAGAACTTTTGTACACAGCGAGAGATAATGACCTGGACCTTGGTGTCTACGTTGGTGGTGGAAGCAGTGGCTATTAATAATTTTGAAAGGAAATTAGATGGACACTTTACGGAAATTAAATTTGTAGGGTTTCAGGGATAGAATGGTGGAATGGCATTGACTGGATTCCTCTACAGAGAGCCAGCATAGGCCAATTGGCATCTATCTGTGTCATAATGACGCCAATGTACTTTACACTTGCATTAAAATTCATCTGCCATTGTTCTGTTAGTTAACTTTTTTCTGTAATTGAGAACCTGCTTCAAATCAACTGCCAAAACCTAGTTTGGTATCATCTTCATTTTTGATTAATTTGCAGTGAGTTTCTTAATCTGGAGCTGAACTAAATTAGAAGTGGTAGTGGACCCAATACTAGCACAGTCCCACCATCTGAACATAGTGCCCATTGCTTTCTCTCCTTGTGCAAATTAATATGAAATTAACTCAACTTACCCTGATTCCCCAATTAGTTTAACTTTTTGTGTACAACTTTTAGATTAATTTTGGAATTCTAGGTAAACAATATTGTAGAGCTTTCCACAGTCCATTTGGGATGTCAATTTTTTTCAAAATATAAGTTCTGGATTTATCAGACAAAATTTTCCCCTTTTGAATTTCTGCTATTTAAGATTATCTGACAGTTTAGTAAAGCTTACTCCTGTTAATTGATTCCATTATTTTACACAGTGAATTAAGATTAATTAAAACTAATGAGCCTATAGTTGTCTGTTTTGTTTCACAATGATTTTTGTGATTACGCTCAATATTGGCCTATTTTCTAATCACCGTATCTCTGTATTCTGGGATAAAGATCATCTATCTGCAGAGATTCTTGTTTTGAGCTCTTTGTCTAAGATTTCATCTCGTTTAGATAAGGTGAGAGCATTAGCCTAATCTCTCTTCTGAGAGAATAAGTAAATTGGATCACTTTGCCTCATTGTCTCTGAAGGTTTAAGTTGAATTTGAAAGTTTGAGATTTGTAGCTACTGTTAATTCTCAAAGGCAACACTTTATAAAAAGAAAAAATGTTTGAGTCGGGTACCATCTGAATTAATATTTTTCCAGGGCATGGAATGTCTAAAGTTTCAAATGCAGTCTGAATATCAGTACTGTTATTTGGATTAGCCTCTTGGCCACCTATGCCTATGGAAATATAATGCAGTCTGTGTTTATGTCCAAAATTGATGATCCTTATGGTATGATTACAGAATCCTCAGTCAAATAACAGATTATTTGATATATTTTAAGCAGAACAGTGTCTGTTAAGATTTCTTTTGTGTTTTTGAAGTTGGATTGGACCAATCTGAAATATAGCAACTGGCACAATTTCCTTCTATGTACAATTTAGTGATTGTCATTGCTACCTCCTTTTTACAGATGGATTGTCTCAACATCTAGAAAATTTTCCATTACAACCCAAAATTGCAAATTATGTTGGAGCACTCTACCAAACCTTGCTTTTTTAGTAGTACTTAATTGGTAAAACCTCAGATTAAACTAATTAAAATAGACTTAACTGGCTGTTACAACCTTCTGCTCCTTTTGTAAATAAATTCCTTTATCAAGCACTGAATCACAAAAGGTTCCTAGAAAAAGTAGTCTTTCACCTGTCATTTGGCTTCATGGTAGGATTAATTGTGTATTCTTAAATTTATATCTGATAACCTAAAGCACAGGTGATTTTAAACTGCTGTAGATGATCAGACAAACTTTACGTTGTAATTTCTGCGTTGGTATTTGGAGCTTTGTGAGCCATACTCTGAGTTACCTGGCAGCCATATAACTGTCGAGCAGAGTTAAAGCATGGCACTCATTTTCTGAGATGACTCATGTCGAATAACCCTCTTGATATTACCAAACAAGTGCTTGGATATTTTTCTAATAATGCTTTGCAGCACGTTAGTCCCCAAGGCAGGTGTTTGATAGCAGTCCACCCATTGTTTGGCATATTTGTAAAAGTGCTTTTATGTTCACTATTTCCCTTGTCAATTCCTTCACAGGACACTTTTGTACGGGCCAAGAATTGGGTTAAGGAGCTTCAGAGGCAAGCAAGTCCTAACATTGTAATAGCTTTAGCAGGAAACAAGGCTGATCTTGCTAACAAGAGAGCAGTGGAGTTCCAGGTTTGTAAAAGATGAGCAATCTCTGCATTTTCAAAACAGTTTGAGTTGACTTTGAATGTATGCACTAAATGTCCACTTGTGACTAACAGCTAATGATTTAATTAGTTATTTGAAATCTAAACTGGCAGCTGTTAACAATCTCCTCATAAAATACATCCCTCTCCATAGTACCTATTACAAGTTTGAGCCTGCCATTGATTCTTCTCTGGTTCAGTTGCTGCAGTTGTTCCTGTAAGTAGTCTGACCTTTTCACCTTTATGGAAGTTGATTCTCACTGCTCAATATCTACTTGTATGACCTGAACCAAATATTTCTCTTATGTACTATATCTCTCTGAAGGCAAGCCAAGCAAACGTTTGGGAAGTGAGGCTTGATAATGAATTATTAAGGTGCTTTATTTCAAACATATGAAAAATACAGACACCAGCTGGTCTTTTTGTCTTAATGAGACATCTTGCACTGGGCAACAAGGTGTCTAATACTCCCCAACTATCAGCCACATAATCTCCTGGGAAAAAGGATTCTTGGAAATTCCTCTCTGCTTTTGGGAGTCAATCAAATATTTGAGATGATTGGCCTCCAACAACTACAACAGTCTTCCTAATAGCCAAGTGGTTATAGTACTGGGTTTGTAACCCCAAGGTCAAGAGTTCAAATCTCACAATGGCAAACTATGAAACAATGTAACTTTATCTGAAACAATGGAAACGGGTTTGTAACTCTTTCGAGTACAAACCCTATTCCATCTGTTCCAGATGAAGTTACATTGTTTCATAGTTTACCATTGTGAGATTTGAACTCTTGATCTTGGGGTTACAAACCCAGTACCATAACCACTTGGAGTTACAACAGTCTTCCTTATGACTTTAACCACTGAAGAGTCGTCGCCCCCCCACCCCCAGCTTCTCATTAATTTCACTTTAACTTGGTGCCACACTCAAGTCGAAATCTGCTGCAATGTCTGTCACCCTTGCCTCATCTCTGGAATGCAACTTCTGATCCCATGTTTGGACCAAATCTGTAATGAGGTCTGGAGTTGAGCGATCTTTGCAAAAGTCAAACTAAATAACGAAGATCAGATTATCAGAGTAAGTACCACTTAATAGCACTGTTGTCAATTCCTTCTAGCGATTTGCTATTCATTGGGTATAGGTGCATGGGGCAAATTGGCTGGATTGGATTTGCCTTGTCTTTATGATTGAAAAATACTTAGACACTTTTCCTAATTGGTAAATGCTAATGTTGCCACTGTGGTCAGTTAATCCATTGGCATTCATTGTCCAAATGTGCACTTTGGAAAATTGTTTACTTCAAAATGAGATGCTGCATTGTAGGGAATGAGGATGAGGGTGAAAAAAAAAATAGAAACCCTGAGCTCAGAAATTTTAAATCAGACTTGTCCAACTTGCAGGCAGCTTGCCATGCCTCTCTATCCGGCCCACGGACCCCATGTTCAAAATATCGGTAAGCAAATTAGAAGATTCTTCAAAGAACCCCTCCAATCATAAGTCATTTCTTTCCTGCGTTTGATGTTGCTAAGATTTAGTGAGCCAGTCAGCAACAAATTTGGGAGAAGAGCAGTTTTTTTCAGCTTGAGGCCTGAAAATATGACGTGACTGCAGTGGTGAGTCTGCTGGGGAGGGAGCAAGGTTTTCAAGGTGCGGGGAAGAGTTGGCGTGGTTGCTGGGTGCAGGGGTTGCAGCTCACTCGCCCTCACCACATGAATACACTGGGTGAGGGTGAGTGAATAAGTGACTGAGTGTGAGCCAGAAAAACACAACTTGACCCCCTCACACCCAAATGGTTATCTATATTAATTGCACATTATTTTAAATTATCAATTTATTACTTTGACGTTGCTTAATTTTTGCTCAGCAAGTTGTTCCGTTTCATCATACCTCAACATTTTACTGAAATTCATGTTTAATGTTGCACCAAACCTTCTCTTTTTGAACTTTGCTCATCGTTCCCTTGAATGAGCAAAAAAATTGACATGTGGCCCCTCGTGTGAAAAGATTGGGCAAACCTTTAAATCAAAGCACTGATTAATAAATTAGTTTTATATATGATATATGTAAATGTACTGCTTGAGTATTAAATTTCTTTTTGACATTGCAAAATCTATTATGTATCCCTGATGTCCACAAGAATAGTATTTTCCAAAGTGTTTATCCCAGACCAGACCAGACAACACAAAGAAATATTTGTTCTGTGGCAGAAAAACTGGATGTATTCCAATTGTGCCTTTTTGTAAAGGATGAAATAGTTGCTGTAGTCCTGCAGAAAGGCTCCAAGAAAACTGCTTTCTAACTAATTGATCTGTTTAATAGGAAGCACAGTCCTATGCGGATGACAACAGCTTATTATTCATGGAGACATCTGCAAAGACCTCAATGAATGTGAATGAAATATTTTTGGCAATAGGTAAGCTTGATCACATTGAAAGGAATTGCAGCTTTGGTGCAATAAAATTTCGTCAGAAACTGAGTCTGCATATGAAATATTGAAATAAAAACTGCTTGTGTAAGTTTCTGGACAATGCAGTGCTTCAGAAATATAGAACCATGTCATTTAATTCATTTATTTCACTTTTATTTAACTTACTAACAATTAAGCCAAAAGCAAAATTCTGCAGATACTTAGGAGCGAAATAAAAGCAAAATGCTGGAAACTCAGGTCTGTAGAGAGAGAAGCAGAGTAAATCCTTCATGTCAATGATCTTTCTTCTGAACTGGAACATATTTGGATATGGAAAACTTTTAATAAATGCAGAGCCAGGATATAGGTGCAGGAAAAGAACAACAGGGAAAGCTCTCTTAAGAGAGTAAGAATAATTAAAATAACATGGGATAATGAAGCAAGGCAATAATGAGAAGTATAGAAACAAAAGATGCGTTCAGAGGAGGTGCAGATGGTTACAGCAGAATAGCAGCAAAGGGAATCATAGAAGCTTTTTAAGCAGGTTTTCTATGTCTGAAGAATGTGGTGGAAGAAAGCTAGGCAGATCCTAGGGGTGTGAAAAATCCTGCCAGTCATGTACCAATAAGGGATCCCCACCCCAAGTACCAGCCCACATTTCCTTTTCTTCCAATAGCTCTGGTGCCACTATTCTCCATTTCCAGTGCCTGCTACCTTAAGACAATCCAGGTCTAAAGTTGTTAAACTCAAATTCAGTTGGAAGTCGTAAGTGCTTTGTAGAAAGATGGGAGTAACAATTAATTCCTTACACTAAGCATTTACACATTCTAACTTATTTATTGTCTGAAACTAATGTTTCAACAAACAGCTTAATTTTATCTGGTTTGTCTTTTTTCCCTACTTCACTCTTTATCCATTATCTTCCCTCTCCCTTTCTGTCGAGGGTCTGTTGAAAAGGAAAATCTCAAGTGTTAAATATAAAAGCAGAAAATGCTGGACATGCTCAGTCAACGTCTGTAAGAGAAACTAAGTTAATATTTCAGGTTGATGACCTTTCATCAGAACTGGAAAAAGTTAGAGATGTAATGTGTTTTAAGTACAGGAAAGGGCTGTGATAGGCTGGAAGGCAGGAGAGATTTAAATAATGAGAGAAGATGGTGGAAGGCAAAGGCGATGATACTGGGGCAAGAAAGAAAAGATGGGTGTAGAAGACATGTAAATGTGAACATATTCAAAAATTAAAAGGCATAAAGGTTATGATCTGAAATTGTTGAACTGAGTCTGGAAAGCTGTAAAGTGTCTAATCAAAAAATGAGCTGCCCTTCCTCAAGCTTACATTGAGCTTCATTGGAACAGTGTAGCAGGCAGAGGACAGGTTAGGGAGGGAATTGGGTAGAGGATTAAAATGATGGGCTCTTCTAAGTTTCATACAGTTATTGCCCATCACAAGAATACTCTAAGTTTGGACCATTGACAGAGATTTGCAATTCAGTATTTCTGATGAGGTAGGAATGTGATGCAAAAACAAAGGTTCTTTTGAGCAGAAAAACTGAAACATAGGTTGGTATGGCCCAGGAAGTGAATTGTCAGACTTTAATCTGCAATCTTGTCCTTACAGCAAAGAAATTGCCTAAGAATGAGCCTCAGAATACAGGACCAAACAGTGGAAGAAGCAGAGGAGTAGATCTTCATGAACCCACCCAACAGACTAAGAGCCAGTGTTGTAGTAACTAGGCCTGTTTTTAATGCAATTCCATTTCCAAGTATCCACCTCACTACTGCTTTGTAATGGAAAAAACGGTGTTAACAGATGACCCTCAACAATTTCAGAATTTAGAAGGAAAGCATATAGTTACATTTCTAATACAAGATTTATGTCTTAAGAACTTTTAAAATGTAAAGTGTTCTTCTCTTCAGTTGGTAGATGCATGCATCGCTCAATACAAGCATAAATTTTGCCTTCTGTAGGGATGAACTAATGAAAAATTAATGAAACCTTAAAACCTGCTTAAATTGGTTCAATTGAAACTTGTACCATTGACTGTACCCAATTCTTAACTAAGAGGTGACTTTTTGGTTAATGCTTCTTAAGTGTTTATATTGGATGTACAGTATATTAAAGCCAATATAATCTAATTATTTATTGGAAATAACTTTAAAATGTCAAGTTTCCTTCACCAATCTGGTATGCAGATAGAATTATAATGGAATTGAACTCTATTTTGGCAGGTTGTGTAAAAGCTGTACCACTCCTTGCACTAATATTTTCTCATGTATATTCCCTCGATATCATTACTTTGCGATTTACTGAGATCAATTTCTTGTAAATAGGGTATTACGACTTGGTCTGCATTTACATAAACTTATCAGACTGCTCTGGTAGGAATGCCATATTGAAAAATCATTAAAATACAGAACTAATTGAAGTAGGTCACATGATTTGCTCTAGCAGGGTTATGAAAACTTTATAATTATGATATAAATATGACAGAGCACTCTACAAATGTATGTACTGTAAGTAATGACCATGTATTCTTTAAGTAATTTTTTTTCTGGCAAGTTCCCAAATGTGTACTTTTTGTTACAGGATGTTTTCTTTTTCCATTGTAATGCACAATTTTTTGTAGTTAAAGTTTGCAGTACTGTGGACATATCTTCTAAAAGGTGAATTATCTGATAAACCAATAGCACAACATGTAAAAAAAAAAAAAATTATGCTATTGCATTAAGATGAAGCATCTAACAAATAGAGCAAGGGTAATGGCTTTGCATTTAACAGTGGGCAAACTAATGAATTTTTAAAAATGCAATAATCAAGACAGTAGTCATAATCTGATGTAAACTCTTCCTCCTTTGGCTCAATCCATGTGAATGCAGTGTTTCAAAACTAAAATTAACTTTGGGTTTTTGTATTTATTCACCTGTTAGAAATTGGACGTCTCTAATCGATTTGTTAAAATATACATGTAAATAAATATATTCAAAATGTTGGTGTTAAATCATTTTGAGAAATTTATGAACTGGAATGTTAGAAATATATTAAATCTGTCAAACATCCATGACTCATTTTCAAATGTGATGTGACCTCTGACCTGAAAGCTAAAGTTAAGTCTGTATGCTATACAATTCCTGATGTAACTTTGAGATAACTTTAGCTTAAAATTTTGGTAAAAGATATTTAAATATTTTGAAATGGTTTGAAGAAAATTAACATACAAAGGGCACTGTTTTCAGTCATTCCTTGGATGCTGAGGAACTTGTCCACTTTTTAATTCATTCTGGTGAAATTAATTATTTATTTATTGATGTTGACATTGTCATGACCCATGCCCTGTGTCACTCCTCTTTCATATCTAAAAACCATGGCTCTGCTTGATAACTATTCTTCAGCAGTTTGGAGAAGTTTTTCAAAATTCCCAGTATTTGAGTTTAGAAGGGATCAGTAGTTTCCACCTGAAGGACATATCTGCCAGACTGAGTCTTAGCAGGTGGGGAGAGAACCAACAACAGGAAAAAACCTACTCGGCCTTGTCCTCACTAATCTCCCTATTGCAAATGCATTTGTCCATGACAGCATTAGTAGGAGTGAACACCAGAGGGATACCAGACATACTAAAACTTTAGGTGGCAACCTGGTGAATCTACAATACAGGGCTACATGCATGCCAAATGGCAGAAGCAGTATGCGATAACAGCAAAGTGATCCTATAACCAACAGATCAGATCAATGCTCTGCATTCCTGTTACATATAGTCGTGAATGGTGATGGATAATTAACTAACCAGAGGAGAGACTCCACAAAAAGCCCACCATTAATTATGGGGGAGTTCAGCACACCCATGCAAAAGACGAGGCCAAAACATTTACAATCATCTTTGGCCAGAAATGCAAAATGAATGATCCGCCTCGGCCTCCTGAGGTTCCAAGGTACCAGTTGTCAGTTCATTCAATTAATTAAGTGTGATACCAAGAAACAGCTGAGGGCACTGGATACAGCACTGACTGAAGACTTGTGCTACAAAACGAACCATGTCCCTAGCCAAACTTTCAGTACAGTCACAACTTTGCCATCTGCCTTTCAATGTGGGGAATTGTCTAGGCGTGTCCAATGCACAAAAAGCAGGGCAAATCCAGTCCGGTCAATTACTGTCCCATCAGCCTCCTCTTGATCATCAGCAAAGTGAGGGAAGGCATTGTTGATAGTGCTATCCAGCAGTACTTGCTGCTCAATATGAGTTCTGTCAGGGCCACTCGGCTCCTGACATTACAGCGTTGGTCCAAACAAGGACATGAGCCGAGTTCGAGGTGAGGTCAACAAGTGACTGTCTTTGACGTCAAGACAGCACCTGACAGAGTGTGGCATCAAGGAGCCCTAGCAAAATTGAAGTCATTGGGAATTGGGGGAAAACTCTCCAAGGGTTGGAGTCACACCTAACACAAATGAAGATAGTTGTGGTTGTTGGAAACCAATTGCCTCAGCCTGAGGTCGTTGCTGGAGTTCATCCACTTACCTGGATGAGTGCAGATCCAACAATACTTGAGATGCTTGACACCATCCAGGACAAAGCAGCCCACAAGATCTGCACCCCATCCACCACCTTAAACATTCACTCCCTCCACCAGCACATACACCATCTACAAGATGCGCTCTGTCAACTTACCAAGTCTTTCCAAACCCATGACCTCTACCTCCTACAAGGCCAAGTTCAGCAAATGTATGGAGGGGTACTTGCAGATGGTGTTCCCAAGCCCCACACCATCTGACTTGGAATTACATCACTGTTCCTTCACTATCACTGGAACTCCCTTCCTGACCACACTACATCACATGGACGACAACAGTTCAAAAAGGCAGCTAAACGACTTCTCATGGGCAATTAGGGATGGGTAACATGCTGGCCTTGTCAGAGATGCTCCTACCCCTTGAAAAAATAACAAAAACAATATTGTATCCTTTGTTTTAGCCTTTTCCAGTCTTCACATGCCTTTCAGTTTTTGCAGATTTACATTGGCAGCATATTCAAATGTATTCGAATCTAGATAAGTGAGTAGTCCAGGATTCTGATGGGCTAGCTTCCAACAAGCCTTCTTGAGGGAAGACAGACTTAATGTTTCTTCCAAAAAACCATACCTCTGACAGTCCATCACATTCTCAGTATGGCACAGAAGTATCAGTCTAGATTATAGGTTCCTGAGAGTTACTCCCACAACCTTCTGACTTAGAAACATGAGTTCTAGCACTGAGCCAAGACTGACACCATACTTAATTCACTTTCAACGGTGTCATTCAAATAAAAAGGCACATGTCAAAAACTATTATTGTCCAACTAATTAAAATCTGACAAAAATTAGGTGTCCCATGATTTAATCTCTGGGAAGAAATTAATAAGTGGGCATACTTTCTCCTATCAGAGCCCTATCATAGTTTCCAAAACCATGTTATATTAATCAGTTTTTGGCTATGATCCAGAGTTCTTCACTTGACACTCTCGCAATGTATGTGACTAAGAACGTAAGAATAGTGGTTTCCAAACTGGAGGTTCCTGAAGAGGACTTGCTGACCTAAATTGACAAGTACGAAAACCACAGATGCAGCCTTGCTATCAGTGGAGGTAAACCATGGGGCAACCACAGCAGAGGCTATTTCAACCCTTGATGATTTGTAGAATCGGACATTGTACTTCTCAGTGCTGCTGTTATGTCTGTTTCTTTATACTGCTGTAGGTGCCTGTCAGAGAAGCAGTGAATTTTGACGATATAGCAGTTTGCGACCAATCCAAAAAGGATTGTAAATAAATTATTGGATTTCCCCTCCGAGTATGATCAATCATATGGGAACTATTTGGAGTCTGAATTTATAGATAAAACTCCTTGTTTTTACATTTTGCTATATTTTAACTGATTTTTCACTTCAAATTCTCTCACATGCCAACACAGAACATTTTCTACTTGTAATTTTTTTGAGTATTGCAAAATTCGGTTGTGCGTACCTCTTTCACCTGAATATGAGTAACTGATCTAGAATGTATTGATTCACCCCACCAATATACTGTCAAAAGATAAATTAACGCTAAGTTGTATTTTTCTTTACATTTTTCAACTATCTGTGCAATTACAGCTGGGTTCTCTAACTCTCCCACTGGAATTCTGCTCACCACCAAAACTTGCATCATGACTCCACCCTCTTCCCTGTGTGTTTACAGCCAGCAAGAGTGGCTCGGTCTAAATCAAAGTTTATATTCTTATTCCCTGACTTTAAATTCCTTTTAAAATTTTCAACCAATTGTAGGCAATACCTTTAATGGTGTTTTAACAATTTCTTCACCTAAAATGTTTAAGTTGTACAGGTTCTTTTTGGGAAGCTTATCTATTTTTAAAATGTGGGGGGGGGGGGTTGGTGGCGGTGGTGGTGGTGGAGAAGCATGATGATTGAGAAGGAACAAATCACACAAAAAAGTTAATTGAATGAGGTTTGGCTTCCACCTAATTTATTTTAACTTGAAAATGTACCCTTTCTGCTACTTTTCATCTGGATTTAAATTTAAACCTGAAGAATGATGATAAAAAAATGACGATAGGCAATCCAGAGTAAATAATTAACTGGACAAGAGCCGACTTCGATGGGTCAAGACCGGAGCTGGGCCAGATATACTGGAATGAATGGTTGGCAGGAAAAAACAGCTAAACAATGGGCTACCTTCAAAAAAAAATTGGTTCAGGCATAGTCGAAGTATATTCCATTGAAAAGGAAAAGTAGGGCAAACAAATCTAGAGCTCCCTGGATGAAAAAGATTGAAATTAAGATAAAGAAGAAAAAGTGCACTTTTGACAGGTGTTAAGTAGGAAATACAATTGAGAACCTAGAGGAATACAGAAAGTTCAGAAGGGAGGTGAAAAAACATATTAGAAGCGAAGAGGGATTATGAGAAAAGACTGGCAGCCAACAATAATGTGAGTCCTAAAGTCTTCTATGGACATTTAAATAGTAAAAGGGTGATAAAAGGAGGATTAGGGACCTAAATGGAATTTACACATGGATGATGGGGCCATGGCTGAGGTATTAAATGAATACTTTGCATCTGTCTTTACCAAGGACGTAGATGCTACCCAGGCCATGGTGACAGATGAGGAAACTCTGTCACTAAAAGGGTTCAAAATTGACAGGAAGGAGTGTTGAAAGACTGACAGTACTTTAAGCTGATAAGTCATTGGGACCAGATGAGATGATTCCAAGGATATTGAAGGAAGTGAGAAGAGAAATTGCAGGGGCACTGGCCATAATCTTTCAGTTTTCCCTAGATTTGGGGGTGGTGCCAAAGGACTGGAGAATTGCAAACATTATGCCCTTATTCAAAAAAGGTTGTAAGGATAAGCCCAGCAATGACAGGCCAGTCAGTTTAACTTAAGTGGTGGGCAAGATTCTAGACACAATTATTCAGGATAGAATTAATAGTCACATGGAAAAATATGGGTTGATAAGGAAGAGCCAGCATGGATTTCTTAAGGGGAAATTGTGTTTAACTAACTTGCTGGAGTTTTTTGAAGAGGTAACAAAGGTTGATGAGGGTAATGTTGATGTGGTATACATGGACTTTCAAAAAGCATTTGACACTGTGCCACACAACAGAATTGTGAGAAAAGTTATGCTCATGGAATAAGAGACAGTAGCAACGTGGATACAAAATTGGCTGCAAAATAGGAAGCAGTAATGGTCAATGGATGTTTTTTGGGCTGGAGGAAGATTTGTAATGGAGTTCACCAGGGGTCTGTATTGGGACCCTTGCTTTTCCTGATATATATATTAACGAGCTAGATCTTGGTGTGCAGGGGACAATTTCAAAGTTTATGGATGATACAAAGCTTGGGAATGTTGTGAACTGTGAGCAGGACAGCGTAGAACTTCAAAAGGACAGAGACAAGTTAAAGTGGACAGATAGGTGGCAGATGAAGTTCAATGCGGAAAACATAATAGCATAAGAAATAGGAACAGGAGTAGGCCATTCGGCCCCTCAAGCCTGCCCTGCCATTTAATAAGATCATGGCTGATCTGCCCCGGCCAAAACTCCTCTTTCGTGATAGCTTCTCATAGCCCTCAACTCTCTGAGATTTCAAAAATCTATCTACCTCCTTTAACTACTTTCAGTGATCTAGCTTTCACAACTCTCTGAGGTAGAGAATTCCAGACATTCACTACCCTTTGAGAGAAGAAATTCCTTTGCATCTCAGTTTTAAATGAGCATTCCCTTATTCTGTAACTATATCCCCTAGTTCAAGATTCCCCCCCGTCAAGTGCAAACATCTTCTCAACATCTACCCTGTCAAGCTTCCTCAGAATCTTGTCTGTTTCAATAAGATCATCCCTCATTCTTCTAAAACTCTAACCTGTTTAGCCATTCTTGATAAGTCAACCCCTTCATCCCAGGAATCAGCCTAGTGAATCTCTTTTGAACAGCCTCCAATGCCAGTATATAATTTCTTAAATACAGAGACCAAAACTGTACACAGTACTCCAGGTGCAGCCTCACCAACACCCTGTACATTTGTAACAAGGGGCAGAATCTTGCCCTTGGATGGCGGGCGGGCCCCACCGGTTTGGCGGCGGGCGGGCTGCTGACCCCCACCACATGCGCGTGAAAGAGTACACTTCTCCCTGAGGCAAAGTCCTGTCTCAGGGAGAATACTGACAGTGTCAAAAACATTAAAAATAGAAATTAAAAAATTAACATGTCCCCCTCATGTGACAATGTCACACAATATGGGACATGTTAATAAAGACCACATAAACTTTATTAATTTTTTACAATACGGACATGAAACTTCATCCTGCCAGTGGATGAAGTTTCAATAATCTGGAGCCCGCTGGGGCTCCTGGCCTGCCTGCCAGCCTTAAGGTTGGACGGGCAGGTCTTTAATTACTTTAAATAGCCTGTCAATGGCCTCTATTGGCCATTGACAGGTCGGCGGGTGGACAGCTGATTTCGCTGTCCACCCGCTTTCTTAAAAATTTAAATGGACTGGGATGACGTCAGGGATTCCTCCCGATGTCACCACATCATTTTCCCCTCGGCAACCAGGCCCCGCCCCCAAATCACCGAGGGGAAAATCCTGGCCAAGACTTCTCTATCCCATTAAATATAGAGCAGGAAACAGACAAAAGAAGCATATTATCTAGATGATGAGAGGTTGCAAGTGTCTGAGATGCAGAAGGATCTGGGCATCTTATTGCATGCATCACAAAAGGTTAGTATGCAGGTACAGAAAGTATTAAGGATAGCCAATAGAATGCTATTGTTTATTGTGAGGGGAATTGAATACAAGAGTAGAGAGGATATGTTTCAGTTATACAGGGCATTGATGAGACCACATCTAGAGTACTGTGTACAGTATTTGTCTCCTTATTTAAGGATGTAAATGCGTTGGAAGCAGTCCAGAGAAGGTTTACTAGACTAATACCTGGAATGGGAGGGTTGATTTATGAGATAAGGTTGGGCAGGCTAGGTTTGTATCCACTGGATACAAGAGGTGTAAGTAAGAGGTGGAGTAAGGGGTGATTTGATTGAAACATATAAGATCCTGAGGGGTCTTGACAGGATGGATGTGGAGTAGATGTTTCCTCTTGTGGGAGAATCTTGAACTAGGTTTCACTGTTTAAAAATAAGGGGTCACCCATTTAAGCAAAGATGAGGAGAATTTTTTTCTCTCAGAGAGTGGTGATTCTTTGGAACTCTCTTCAAAGTCTTTGAACATCTTTAAGGCAGAATTAGATAGATTCTTAATAAGCAAGGGATGAAAGGTTATGAAGGGTAGTTGGGAATGTGGAGTTGTGATTACAATAGGATCACCCATGATCTTACTGAATGGCGGAGCAGGCTCAGGGACTGAGTAGCTTACTCCTACTCCTAATTCGTATATCTGGATGTAAATCTCTGTTTCTCCCAAACTCCTGCTCCCAATTATAGTCTTGAGCAGACACTATCTTCTGGGTGCCGGCAACTGTCCCCTCTGGTCTACAGCTGCAGCCTACTACCATTAGCTTCTTCTCCATCCCGTTGGCCAGATTGTAACTTTGTCTGCTGCCAAGTGGAAGCAGCCCAGCAATATTAAAATAAAGCCCTACTGTTAACATCATCAGGGCCTCCATGTTCGCGATTTTGCCAGATTCTTCACCTGATCATGGCTTCCTCTGCACCTTCCCCAGTTTTAGGTTCACATTGTGACCTTGATGTGGGCTATTTTATCAGGAAGGTATCACAACCAAATATGGATATGCACTCAGACACAGCATTTGCCATGTATTTCTCAGTATGATTAATGCCTAGCAATGAACAGCAGAAATCCTGGCTGATTTATTTTTTTCTCCCTTTCTCAGAGACAGTACAGTCATCTGTCACATCTCTTCCACTGAGCCAGACGGGATCAGCCAATTTACCAATGTTTTGGATTGAATCTGCTGAAGCTTTAATGCTCAGTGTCGCACTACACAGAGCCAATGATCTGGATGCAGACCGGGTCTTACAGCAAGACTTACAGGAAACAATGTCTTGCTTTCTACCCTTAATTATCACATTCCTCAGATATCACCACCTTCAACACCTCTTTGTCCTTTTGTCTGTGACATCTTTTGGTTATCTCCACGTATCACTGGCCCTCTATCCAACTCTACTTGTCCCAACCCCCTTAAACTAGCTTATATTTCACCTCTATTCTATTTTCACTTAGTTCTGTTGAAGGGTCATTCGGACTCGAAACATTAACTGTGCTCCTCTCCACAGATGCTGCCAGACCTGCTGAGATTTTCCAGGTATTTTTGTTTTTGTTACAGGAAACAATGTACTTTACAGCAAACAAAGTTTATTTACTCAACAGAGTCTATTTACAGTGCATACTACAGCAAACAATCAACAGAGTCTATTTGAGTCTTTACCAATAATAGTAAAAAGAGTGCATGCCTGAAACCACAGCAACTTTTCCAGATAAAAGAACCGTGATTTCTCCAGCAAAATACAGTGAGTGGTGGATAGTTTAGTGCAAATTATGTGGGTAAAATCCACCCTAGTCACTTATAGCAGTGTGGTCGCCAGGCATGATTGACAGGGGAATTATCCAATCATCTCCATTCTGGCAAGGAATAGTGCCAGTCCACTTATCCACAAAGCCATCAACATGTATTCCCTGTATCTTGGGAAAAGCTTATATTGTGGATGGAACAAGCATTGAATTTTTATGTGCAGTGATATGCTTAACCAGTTGTTTTTTTTTAAATTAACAAATGTATCACATTTGGCTGTGACCAGCTTCATGTTTACAGAGGCAGAAAGTTTAATTTTCTTTAAATGTACCATTTCTGTAATGGATGAGCTTATGTCATTTATTTTACAGAATGTGATTTAGCACATCCAGGAAGCAACAATATGAGCACTGTTATGTTGTCACAAGCTCCTGCTTGTTTAGCAGTTTCGACTAATCGTTTGCTGATAGTGTTTGCTAAAGTTTCATACTGAATTTCTTGTTGCTCCTCAGCTGTTTTCAGACTTGATGCTTTTCTGTTTTCTCCCTGATTCGTAAGATAAGCTTCTTCAACAGCAAACCTTTCTAATGAAGATGTTTCAATTTGTTCAGAACTCAAGATCACTGATTTTTGCTTCTTTGATTTTTTGGTTATTTCCTCTTGCTTATGGAGACCCTTTAGGCTCTCGGTGTGTGAAGGCACCTCAGCAGCACGAGTCACTGATATTTTGTCATCATTATATTCCTCCTTTGTTAAAAGCTCCTTGGTAGAGTGTTCTGTGGCAGTCCTGGTGCCATTAACTTCCTCCTCTAGTGCAGGTTTCTCAGGAAAATTGTCCACTGTTGTCCTGTCCTCACTGTTCTCCTCATTTAAAGTATCCTCAGGAAAACTTTTGATGAATATGTTGCTGTCATGTTCCAGCTCTGTTGAAACCAGATCAGTAATATTTTTATTAAATGGCTTGTATTCCTTCTTTGTTGCAATATTCTGAAGAGAATTATGCAGGGTTTGACAAAGAGCACAATGTTCTTTCCTTAATGAAAAATGACTGTGTAGATCAGGCCTGTTCTTCCTGTTCCAATCATGTTTCTTGCTTATTAACAGCTCTTCAAATAAATGTTCAAGGGTTATAATAACATCTTCGCGCCCCTGCTGTGAAAACTCCTCAAGCAACTGAACTATGGCAGGAATTTTGTTCACATTTTGGTCATCTGGTTCCATAACGTGTGAAGAATGAATTCTTGAGTGAATTTCTCTAGGTTTTGTAAAATAAAAAGAAAGCATTTCCAATGAGATTGAAACTACTTCAAATCTATTTAGCACTTTCCAAAATCCACTTGAAGCTAGAACAAGAAACTGGCATGAGGAATCAATAGGGACAGAGGCAGTATATGGTATTGGTACAAAAGATGTTTTAAGCTTGGGGTCTCCATGGAATCCAAGCCCTCGCGTTGATTGAATGAATCCCTCCACAAGTCCATGTCGTTCATTTTTACTGATACTTCCACCGGCCCGAAGAATACGGTTACATTCTTTACGGTTTGAGGTGCTGTGGTTTTCAGTTAAACGGTAACCTTTTCCATTTTTACACAAGACAGCATGTACATCACCTGCGGAAAGACAATACTGATTTATTGATTAAGTACTGAAGATATAAATATCTAGTCACTTTCTAATGCTGGCTTATTGTATGCAGACAACAGCTATGAACTGATTCTTCACACACACTTTAAAAAGTACTCAAGGTTGTAAAAAAATTAGAATAATTAGTCACATTTCAAGTTCAATTCTGATCAGTTACATAAGCAGTAATTTTTATAAAATCACAATGCCTGTGAGCACCAACCACAAATACCTATGGGGAATTCAGATACATTTCAATTCAATGGCGATTAAAATTGTGCACTCCATAAAATGGAAATATGTGCAACAAATTGCCAAAGTGGGCTAGTTAACTGTAAATGAACTAGAAATTGTTATGCTCTGAGAGTAGGGGTACAGAATATTTGCATGAAAAGTTGGAATTAATTATCTTTAATGGGGAGATCATAAAAAAGGAAAGTAATTTCCTCTGAGACTAAGAACACACTGATAACAGTCCCAAATGGGGAGGAACAGACGGGCACAGTTAGTGCCAGATACAATGCCCATTTAACTGTTGGAGCTGGGATTGAATCCAACCAGTCGGATCTTTCATTTTAGCTGTTAATAATGTGAATACTACTCAGTCATTTAAGGAAAAGGATCACAACCTTCTAAAAAAGGTACCTACATTCAATCTGCTCCTGCTGGAATCCTCTCAGATAGTGGCACCACACAGACTTCAGGAGCTAGATTAGATTAAAAACTTCAGCTATATGGAGAGAGTAGGGAAACTGGGATTGTTCACCTTAAAGTAAGAAAGTTAGGGAGATATTTGATAGAAGCATTCAGAATCATGCTGGGTTTTGATAGATTAAATAAGGAGAAACAGTTTCCAGTGGCAGAAGGGTTGTTGACAAGTTGTTGATTAGTTGGCAAAAGAACAAGACATGAGGAAAAAAAGATTACGCAGTGAGTGGTTATGATCTGGAATTCATTGCCTGAAAGCGTAGTGGAAGCGGATTCAGTGATAACTTTCAAAACGAAATTAGATAAATACTTGATGGAGAAATATTTACCATGGGAATAAGCAAGGGGTGTGGAATAATTGGAATGAAAGAAAAGACTTGCATTTATATAGTGCCTTTCATGACTACTAAACATCACAAAGTGCTTTACAGCCAATTAATTACTTTTGAAGTTTTGTCACTATTGTAATGTAGAACACTGCACTCCTGTCAATGCAAGACGGTCACCGACAGCGCTTCTGCGCATGCACATAAACCTTCATAAATGGTGATAGCTTCTTATTTCATTGCCCACATATCCCCAAAATGGCAACAAATTACTTGGGTTTGTGAGGTCCAGGGCTTTACCTCTAAACATACTTAGTTTTGTGAGTGTAAGATCTTCACTTCAACCTGTCTCAGTTTATAAGGCTATGATTTTCAGCTAAGTTTGTGGAGATTTGTGTTCACCACTAAAGTGAAGATGCAATTGTGAGGACCATTCTAGATTTGTGAAGAAAATTATGATCCAAGGCAGGGTGAGCTGTGGATGGAGGGCATTGTTAAATGTGTTAACTTGATGCTGCTGGCGCTGTAATATTTCCAATTCCAGGGTCAGTAATGACTGCTGCACATTGCTCCCTATAAGGATGACGGCCACGCTGCGTTGGCAGCAAATGCAGCCAATGTAGAAACCATGGCAACCAATTTGTGCAGAGCAAGCATAATGGGTTGAATGGTATCTTTCTGTGCTGTATCATATTTTGCTTCAAATTACATAAGACCTAGGGCAAGGGGATAGGAAGTGCAGCCTTTGAAGGGCAAGGTCACATACCAGTTCTGTCACAGGGGGCTCATCTCTAGCATTTGAGGGGACAGGCTACTGAAGAAGACTGATTGTTACCTGCCAGGAAATGTATGGTGCACTGGTCAATCTGCCAGAGAGCTTGTGCACAACGTTGTGGGCATGGAGGAGTTGAACTCCATTTTGTCTCAAGGCTGTGAGCACAACATGGAGACTATTCTGTCTAACATGAACCGAGTGGTGAAAGCCATTAACACCACAGTGGAACCCACCATGATGGAATCTGTTATGATAGCTCTGACAAGGTTCAGAAGGCTACTATGGCAAGTAGCACAGACTGCTGTCCTGGGAGCTCATAGCGCTACAAAAGCAGCTAACATTGCTGGCATGGAACCTCATACAGCTGCCACTTATGCATTAGGGGGTCATTGTTGCAAGTGGCTTGCAGGGCACTGGCTCCAATACAGTTCTTTCTCAGTTCATGCCTGCTCCCTCACCAGCCATTCTGTCAGTACCCTTGATATAGCCAAACTGCCAGCAGGCCCAAACTAATGTAGGCCACAACAAGGTGCGACAATCTGTACCTGAGCCCTCTAGGCCAAGCACTGTTGACAGTCATCCTCCAATAACATCTGAAGTATTCTCAATGCAAGTTTAACTGCCTTTCATTATAAAGCTCTGGCCACTGGGAAAACACTTCATAGAAGTATAAGAATAGGAAAAGAAGCACACACAAAAGACACTAAAAGCTTGCCCAAAAGTCATTAATTTTTTTCTGTGTGGCAGGAGAAACAGTCAGAATATTCGTTTGATAAATGTGGCTTTTGTTCTGGATTTGGTGTTGATGTTTTTCTTTGTAGTGAGTTAAGGGCAAGACCCATAAATCTGAAGTCAAGGAAAGTGGTAAGGATTGTGGCATTGTTGGTGACTGGGGAACAGAAGGGAAGATTTTGGTGAAGTACTCCTTAATGAGCTGATTTCTGAGAGCTCTGGCAGCTAGGGGTACTGGTGGCCACTCTCACTCCTCTTCCTCTTTGTCCTCCTGCACTTGTTGCTGCCTAAACGGTGGTAAAGGTTGGGTCCTCATGACAGCAAAGCAAACAATATCAAATCCAGATACGCGCTCATGAGTGTACTGAAAATCTTGGAAATGGTCTAGGCGATGGATATCCAGATTGTCTGCTCAATAATGTTCCTCATGGCATCATGGCTTCTGTTGTGGGCATGCTCTGCAGCTATGATGGGTTCCTCACAGAAGTCATGAGACAAGACTGGAAGACATGGCCATTGTCACCCAATAGCTGGCTTGTAACTTGACAGCTTGTTTTCAATAAAGGTAGCCCAGGCAAACTAATTGTACACTGAGGGGGTGGAACCCCTTTTGATCGATAAAGTTGCCAGGCTGCTGATAAGGTGCAGGCATGGCAATAAGTGTGCAGTCTATGGTATCTTGATCAATGAAGAAGCTTGACATGGAGTCAAAACCTCGTGCTCTCTTGTACTGGTTTGCTCTTTCCACTGGAAAGGAGATGTAGGTTTACTCGTGGTTACCTCCCTGATACATCAAATATACAAAGTGTTAAAAAGTATTCATAGCACAAAACAAGTCATACAACCAAAGCGATACATGCCCATGTTTATGCTCCACATGAGCCTCCTCCCATCCTTCTGCATCTAACCCCATCAACATATTCTTCTATCATTACTCTTCATGTGCTTATGTAGCTTAGCTTCCCCTTAATGCATCGATGCTGTTCTCAACACTCTATGACTCTCATTCTGGCCCCACCCTCAAGTAGAAAGATCTCCTTTACATCTAAGCTATTAAAACCTTTCATAATCTTAAGTATCTTGATCAGGTGACCCCCTCAGTCTTCTGCTTTCTAGAAAAAAAACCCTAGCCTGGTTAATCTCTCCTGGTAAGTATAACCTCTCAGTTCTGACACCATTGTAGGAAATCTTTTTTGCACTTTCTCCTGTGCCTCTTTATCATTTTAGTATATGAAGATCAGAAATGTGCACAGCACTCCAAATATTGTCTGATCAAGATTCTATAAAAGTTCAAAATAATTTCTCTGCTTTTCAATTTTATCCTCTAGAATCACAATACTTTGTTTGCCTTTTTATGACCTTATTAGTCTCCATTGCTACTTTTAGTGATTTCTATATCTGCATTATGAACTGGGAGTTGTGGTTGATATCATTTGTTGCATTCTGAAAGGAGCCCATGCCATAAAAGTTGAGGCCCACATTAACCTTAACAGCCACAGGCAGTGCTGATCATAAGTTGATGCAAAGCTCACACTGCACTGCAGCACGTAATATAGCTTGGTGACAACCTCCTTGATGATGTTCATATTAATTGGGAACTCACCAAGACTCCTTAGACAGCACCTTCCAAACCTATGACTGCTACCATCTAGAAGGACAAGGGCAGGGGATGCATGGGAACGCCACCATCTGGAAGTTCCCCTCCAAGTCACACACCACCCTGACTTGGAACTATATTGCCGTTCCTTCACTGTCGCTGGGTCAAAATTCTGGAACTCCCTCCCTAACAACACTGCGGGTGTACCTAAACATCATGACTGCAGCAGTTCAAGAAGGAAGCTCACCACCACCTTCTCAAGGACAATTAGGATGGGCAATAAATGCTGGCCTAACCAGTGAAGCCCACATTCCAAGAATGAAAAAAAATGTCATCTGTGGATTTGGCCTGCTGCGTAGTGCCTTCCTTCTCCTCCTCATCCTTCTTGGGGTTGTTGCTCTTTCTCTATGATGTCTTTCTTTCTGCTCCGCCTTATTGTCCAGTGTTGAAGGCAGCCCAATGAGAGCACCCATTTCTGAGGCAAACAACAACATTGCAACACCAGCCAAACCTTTCCCTGTTTAAACAAAAGAATCTTTCCTGAATGATAACACCCATCAAGGAACATCCAGCAGTCAACCAGCAGTCTAAAATGATAAGCCAAACATTGTGTATAGCATGATCCTGTTAAATAGTGGAGGGTGGGGTCTTCGTGGCACATAGCATCACATTGTACTTTGCAACTTCGCAATGTGGCGGGTAAACAACAATAGCATTCAAAAATTCAAAACAAGTCCTCCAGGAGGTAAGGACTCTAATTTGAATAATTATTCGGTGTTTAAATGTTTCCAATGTGTGCTCCTACCACTATGTCATTTAGCTTATCCAATATGGCTGCAGGCAGACTTTCCAGCAGATTTGTGCATGCACTTCCTGCCTGCCACATTTAGAACTTAGGTATATTTAGGCTGTCCCCAAATTTGACTAATTTTGATATGGCAGATATGCTGGCAGGCAGGCAGGTGGGCAGGTAAGCAGCAGGCAGGCGGGCAGGCATGCCAGCCGGGCACCCTGTGAGTTAATGAGGGTAATGCAGTTGATGTGGTGCACATGGACTTCCAAAAGGCCACAAGCCACCTTAGACAGCACCTTCCAAACCCATGACCGCTACCATCTAGAAGGATAAGGGCAGCAGACACATGGGAACACCACCAGCTGGACGTTCCCCTCGAAGTCACTCACCATCCTGACTCAGAAACATTGCTGTTCCTTTACAGTCGCTGGGTCAAAATCCTGGAACTCCCAACCTAATAGCACTGTTGGTGTACCTACACCACATGGATTCCAGCAGTTCAAGAAGGCAGCTCATCATCACCTTCTCAAGGGCAATTAGCGATGGGCAATAAATGCTGGAATTGCCAGCAACGTCCACATCCAATTAATTAATTTTTAAAAAGAACAGTGCTACACAATCACTGACATACTGCCCTCTCTGTTGCAGGACAAGGTGACATTCATTAGTCATTAGATTGGTTCCTGGGGTGAGGGGATTGTTCTAGGACGAGAGGCTGTGCAGACTGGGCCTGCATTCCCTGGAGTTTAGAAGAATGGAGTGGTCTAATTGAAAGGTATAAAATGTTAAGGAGCTTGACAGTAGATTCCCAGCTACAGAATCAAGAAAACCATCACAGTCTCAGAATAAGGGGTCAGCCATTTAGGACTAAGGGAACTTTCTTTACTCATAAGGTTTTGAATATTTGGAATTTTCTACTCCTGGGGGCTGTGGGTGCTTAACCATTGAGTATGTTCAAGACAGAAGTTAATATGCTTTTTTTGGACGTTGGGAAATAAAGATGACATTCTATTAAAGGCTTATTTGTGAACCAGAACTGGATAAAGTCTGGAAAATGAGGTGTTTTGCGATGGGAGGTTTCTAAGCACTCCACAGCACCCCCCACCTCCTCAAAAATAAAACTTCATTTGGCTGTCAAATATGTTGGGATGCCCCAGAGGCGATGAAAGGTGCAAAGTCAAAATCCTTTCTCATCTTGTTTCCTTTGCTCATGCTCTGAGACAGCGAAAGGAAGGTGGGGTGTTTGCTATTGTGCGGGTGTGGGGTCGAGGGTCAGTTTTTGCCTGTTGTGGCAGTCACCTCGCAATAGAAACGGGCGATGAAAGTGGGCTCCAGCTTAGTCAATAGTTTTGGATACTAAGGCAATTAAGGGATACAGGGATGATGTAGGTAGATGGAGTTGAGGTAGATCAGCCATGATCGTGCTGAATGACAAAGTAGGCTCCAACAGCCAAATGGCGCACTCCCGTTCCTATTCCTTATGTTCTAGGGACAGCACTGCAAGGTCACTGTCGTTAGAGTGATGTATTAATTCGTGACCAGGACATGCGTGGTCTAATTTTGCTGTGCTGGCGTCGCATCAGCGGACTGAGCTCTGTGACATCAGGATAGTGCACAGTGCTCCTTCATGGGCTTCTGGCAAACGAGGGGAGCACGCATGGAGCAGGCCATGCGAGAAGAGGCTGTGTGTGTACCGCTTCCTAGCAGAATGACACTAAGCCTTTTCATCCTTGGTCTTTTTAAAGCTTTTTAAAAACAAATTATTGGATTAGGTTATAAACGCGAGTATTCACGACACAAATTATTTGACCTGTTGCAATAGAAACTCTTGACCGGACGTGCCACAATCAGCCTCATCCATTCAATTCATAAAAATTGAAAGGCGGCCGGCCCACTGTTTGTTCACGGACCACGTTACCTGCATTAGCAATATGCAACGTCCCGACTTCCCATCTCCTGCCGTCCAGGAGGCTCTCCGCACTGCCGCCACTCACTTCACTTGCGCTCGGGGACTGGGGGAATGCAGGCTCTAACAGGCAGGTAGCAGCTGTACAACCGCTCCAGCGGACCTTCGAACTTTCATTACGCCCGAGCCGCAGCATTCTGTCCATTTTCCAAAAGGCTTTAGCAAAAGCCACATGGATCGATCCAAAAGGGTGGTCGCTGGTGCCTCTGCTCTTAGATGCTGCTGTAGAGATTGGAGTGATGTGTGACTCCTTGGAGATGCCTTGATCGTAGCTGGAGAGGTATGCACGCTCTTCGTTGGACAGAGTGTAAGGGTGTCCAGCTGTTTCCAACTGTTCCAGAATCAGGATAGGCAATTCTTTGGAAGTTGACTGTGCCGCAGCCGTCCCCTGAAAGCCATCAAAGATCCCGATGAACCATGTGTTGCTCCGACCACCGTAACAATCCATAAAGACATATGCATCTTCCATCTGGGCTTTCCGAAGAGCACTCCTGTTCTGCCAGACCCCGAGAGATTTCACGCAGGGCTTGTCAGGCAGCTTCAGGGGCAGCGGGAGTTCTTTACTGCACACAATGGGGCTTTCTACTAGAAACGGCCACGTTCGCAATTGGCTGGACTTCACTGTCTCGTACGCAAAGTCGATATTCTGCAGCTCCAGTGGGCTGAATTTCTTGGACCGCATCATCTTGGCGATGATGCCCCGCCGGCGGAGCCGGAGAGAGAGAAGGCTGACAGGCTGTTTGTCCGCCTGGTACTGCAGTATGCCGAGTGTGCGATGCAGGATCCTATGGTGGCGGACATTCAACGCATACAGTTTCTTCTTGCAGACCAAGCATGGTACTGTCAGCACGTCACATTGAGACACATCCAGGACTTCTGCACTTCCCGGGACCAGAGGTGTGTTTTGGGTTGATTTCGGAGGCATTTTCATCTCCTGCACGGAAGTACACGCAGAGGTTGGAGTGTAACTGCAAAAGGAAAGTAAGTTGCTTCAGTCATCTGCACGAACTTGACTGAAGTACAGGTGTTTTAGAAGACGTAAAATGAAAAAAGTTTATATTTCAACTTGTCATAAATATTTAAAACAAACGTCATCGGCACAATAGGCATGTAATTACGAAGGGAGAACAGGAAACCCATCAGTAAAACACAGCATTAATCAAACGACAGGATTTTTCAAAAAGTAACGTGAGCGCCAAATTAGAAATATTTCTGACCAAACTAACACCTGGAAAAGACTTATATTTGCCCACATCTTGAATACTAACTTACATTCAATTATTCAAAGTAGAAGAATTGGAAGTAGGATTAGGCCTCCCAGCCCCCGGAGCCTGCTCTACCATTCAATAACATCATGGCTGATCGCAAACCTCAGTTCCACTTTCCCATCCAATTCCCTTCATTCCCTTAAGAGTCCAAAAATCTATCAATTTTAGGCTTGGATATACACAAGGACTGAGCGTCCACAGCCCTCTGGAGTAAAGAATCCCAAAGATTCACAACCTTTACAGTTTTTTTCCTCATCTCAGTCCTAAATAACCAACTCCTTATTCTGAGACTATGACCTTTAGTTCTAGACTTTCCAGCCAGGGGAAAGAGCCTCTCAGTATTTATCCCGTTAAGCCCCCAAGGAATTGCATATGTTTCAATGAGATCAGCTCTCACTTTCTAAAGTTTCTGCAGTGCGAGGAAATTCGGTTCAGAGTTGTTGGGTTGGTTTTTGAGCTGAGACATTGTTGAGCATCAGAAATTGAGAGTAACCTGGACAGGAAGCAATCACATCCCTTAGATTAAGCAGTACTTTAGAGTTTGTCATTGGTCAGGGACAAGTGGGTGTGACTGTGAGTCAAGCAAGTATGGGGACCCAGGATGTAATAATGGAGGAGCCTTGACCCTTGACCTTATTCAACATGTTTGAGGCACTTATTACCTGTATGAATGAGAACAGTAAGATTGAGAGAGTGCAGAGAAGATTTACTAGGATGTTGCCGGGTTTTAAGGAGTTGAGTTACAGGGAAAGATTAAACAGGTTAGGACTTTATTCCTTGGAGTGTAGAAGAATGAGGGGAGATATGATAGAAGTTTACAAAATTATGAGGGGTATATACAGAGTAAATGTGAGTAGGCTCTTTCCACTTAGATTAGGAGAAATAAACACGAGAGGACATGGCTTTAGAGTGAAAGGGAAAAGGTTTAGGGGGAACATTAGGGGGAACTTCTTCACTCAGAGTGGTGAGAGTGTGGAACGAGCTACCATCTGACATGGTAAATGCGGGCTCAGTCTTAAATTTTAAGAATAAATTAGATAGATACATGGATGGGAGAGGTCTGGAGGGTTATGGACTAGGTGCAGGTAAATGGAATTAGTGGAATAATATTTTGGCACAGACTAGAAGGGCCGAATGGCCTGTTTTCTGTGCTGTAGTGTTCTATGGTTCTAACAAGAAGGATGGGCTAACTGACCATTGTATGGAGACAAAAAAAGGAACTTGGCAATAGTAGGGGTTAGTATAACGGAATATATACTGTTCTCTGCAGCCACAACAGGGCTTAACCCTGTGCCAGGGTTAAGGATATTTCATCGCAGCTGGAAAAGAACTTGGGAGTTGGACAGGGGGGGGATCCAATTGTAGGAACCAATGAGATTCTGTGGAAGATGTTTGAGGAACTAGGTTCTAAATTAATAAGAAAACATTAAGGTGATAATCTCTAGATTAGGAAACGAGCTGAGCGCAGATTAGGATAGGGTAAAGCAGATCAAAGAGTTAACGGTGTGGCACAAAAATGGTGTGGAAATGTTTCATTCAATTTACACTGGCATCAGCACTGGAGAAGTTGGGACCCACTCCCTTGGGGTGGGCTGCACTTAAACCAGACTGGGACCTGTGCCCTGGTGAACTGAACCAGTGATGCTGTGCACTTGCTCCTGAAGGGCTGAGGTGCTGACAGTGGACACAGCATCAGCTGCAGATAAAGTTTCATGGCTGCGTCTCTGATATGGCCCTGATCATGGATCATGAGTGAGCTGCTTCCGGCCAGACAAGAGTGAGGCATTCTCAGAGGCTATCTGAAGATCTATGGAGTGTCCTCACTGCATGTTGTCATCATCCTCCTGCGATCGAGCGACTATTAGGGCCTCCATTGCATCTCCATGACAGAAGCATTCTCACAGAGAGTACTGGTGCTGCCATAAGCCAGGCTGGAATCAAACATTCACAACTGCGATGTGAGGATCTATGAGGACAGATACCTCACTGCATGTTGTCATCATCCTGCACAAATTTGGCAGCTATGAAGGACCTCCTGAGTGCATTTGCCTTGTCTAACCAGTGCGAGAGCCTCATCCCTGTTATCGTCACCACCAAGGACCCTCTCACCCTTATCTCCGTTGGCATCCTCCTCATCCGAGGAGACCTCCAGCTCCTCCATGTCCTTCTCAGCTAGCTTGTCTCCCCATTGGGAGTGCCAGGTTGTAAAGGGCACAGCCAACAATGACGATGAGTGACATCCTCTGCGGACTGTATTTCAGGGCTCCACCAGACCGGTCCAGGCACCGGAACCGCATCTTCAGCATCCTGATGGTCTGCTCCATCAAGCTGCGAGCTGCTGCATGAGCCTCATTATAACGTCGCTCTGCTGCAGTCTGAGGCTGCAGCATGGGCTGTCATCAGCCACAACCTCTGCAGGTAGCCCTTGTCCACAAGGAGCCAACCCTGCAGCCTCTGTGGACCCTGGAAGACTGCAGGGATCTGTGAGTGACTTGTGCACACAGATCTCGTGCGCACACCTGCAGCATGCGTTTCTGGTTGTATACTAGTTGCACATTCAGTGAATGGAAGCCCTTGCGGTTGATAAAGTCCATTGAGCACCACATGAGTGCAGTCAGTTGCACCCTGCACCTGTGGGAATTTCAAGATCAGGGCGAATTCAATGGGCCTTGCATCCTGGCTGTCCTGCTCCTGGGTGAAATGCACAAAGTTGTGTGCCATGGAGAAGATGGCATCTGTGACCTCATGGATGCATTTGTGGGCGGCGGACTGAGAAATCCCACAGAGGTCACCTGTGGAGCCCTGAAAGGAGCCGCTGGCATAGAAATTGTGTGGCACAGTCACTTTCACAGCCACTGGCAGTGGATGCCCTCCATGTCCCCTTGGTGCCAAGTCCTGCAGTAAATGGCAGATGTGAGCCATCAGGTCCCTAGACATGCACATTGGATATTAAGGGCAGCAAGGGGTATGGAGAGAAAGTAAGAACATAGTGTTGAGATAGAGGAACAGCCATGATCATATTGAATGGTGGAGCAGGTTCGAAGAGCCAAATGGCCTACACCTGCTCCCAGTTTCTACGTTTTATATTTCTGTATTATTAGCTCCCCGCTGACTGATGGGTGGAAACGTGGCCCACTGTTGGTGGGCTGAGTGGACAATCCTGACCTGCCTTCATGCTGTGGTGAAGCAGATCGTGCCATATTTTCTGCACAAGCCACCTATCACGCCCGCCGCCAGCGGACTCAGAATATTCCATCCAACCTGTCTACTTCCCTTTGCTGTCTTTTTGGGCAGAATTTTACACATCCTCAGAGACAGGTTGGCAGGTGGGCGGGGGTGTAAAATTGAGTATGATGCCATAGGTGCCATTCCTGGTGCCTACCTGCCCACCCCCAACCCCACTGCAATTTTAAATGCAGCAGAAGAAGAGGGGCAGCCAAACGGCTCTTGGGCCAATTGGGGCCCTTAAGTGGCCAATCAATGGTAATCTAAGGGCCTCTTCCTGCCCCACTGCAATTTTTCATGTGGCTGGTGGAAGAAGAATTCCACTTTGAAGCCGACCAGGTCCAAATCCTTAGGTTACTGATGGGAACTGGAGATGGGGGGTGCGGGTGCCTCCTTTTACAGGCCTTAGGTTTAAGAGTCTTATTGTGGATTTAAGTATATAACACTCAAGTTTAATGTGAAATTCTATTATAGTATGATTACTGTCCCCCATAAGATCTTTTAATATGAGACTTACCCTATCTCATTAAAGAATACAAGATCTAAAATAAACTTTCCCTGGTTAGGTCCGCCACACATTGTCTATGAATTTGTCCTCCAAAGTACCTTTAACTATCTGTCCAACCTATATAAAGATCCTTCCAAGGTCTGACAATCTCCCCAGGGTTTCCCTTCCTTCCTGGTCTGCTCACCCCAGCCATTTTTCACCACCCTGGTCCCACCGAGACCTCCTTGAACTTACCTTTCCATCCGGCCCTAGTGTTGGGGCCTGCTGCAGTCTCAACAGTGGCGCTACTGGGACCAGAGAGCTACCAGCCATTTGTTTGGCCAGCAGGTCTCGGAAGTGGAGCTTTCTCCCCAGATGGGAGTGGAAGTCTCGTCCTAAGCCACTTAATGCTCCTCCATGCACTAAATGGCTACGGGGCCACCTTGGGCAGAGTCACCATCAAATTTCTCAAGGGGGAAGGGGCACAGGAATCCCGGCGATACGCAAAATCATGGCCTTTGTGTCCTCCTCACTGCTTGATATCGCACCCAGCTTTGTATCATCAGCACACCTGGATGCATTACTCTTCAACTAATCCATTATTATAGATTGTAAATAGTTGAGTGGCCTACTAGTCACAGACTGCCAACAAAAAATACCACTTTTTCTCTATTGCTTTTTTCTTGCATTTAATTATTGCATTGCCTTTGTTATAAGCCCCTTACATTTCTGAATAATACTTTCTGTCAGTATTGTTACTACTAGAGGATTAGTAGGCCTGTATACTGCTCTCATCAGGGTTTTCTGACACTTGTTATTTCTTATCTCCACCCATACTGATACTACTTCCTGACCTGAGCCAAAATCGTTTCTCATGACTGTCCTTATGTCATCTTTTATTATCAGGGCTACCGCCATACTTCTCCATTTTGCCTGTCTTTTCAAACATCTAGTACCCTGGAGGATTTTTTTAAATTTGTTCAGGGGATGTGGGCTTCACTGGCTAGGCCAGCATTTATTATCCATCCCTAGTTGCCCTAGTTCAGAGGGCATTTAAGAGTCAACCACATTGCTGTGAGTCTGGAGTCACGTGTAGGCCAGACCAGGTAAGGACAGCAGATTTCCTTCCCTAAAGGACATTTGTGAACCAGATGGGTTTTTACAACAATCGACAATGATTCCATGGTAATCATTAGACTTTTGATTCCAGATTTTTTTTTTAACTGAATTCAAAAACCAACGTCTGCCATGGCAGGATTCAAACCTGGATCCCACAGAGCATTACCCTGGGTCTCTTCATTACTAGTCCAGCGACAATAGCACTACACCATCGCCTCCTCCTAAATTTCCCAACCTTGATCACCTCTCAGTAATGGCTATTAGATCAAACCCATTTATCTCTATTTGTGCCGTTAATCTGTCTATTATTATGAATGCTTCATGAACTTAGATTTAGCACCTTAACTCTTAACTTTTTACCATTTCTCCCTGATTTGACCTTATTCACTGATTTCGGCATTACTTCTGCTCAACTCTTTGTTCCTTTCTGTCACACTTTAACTTTCCCCAAATTGCTACACAGCTCTATTGTTTTGACTTTTCTCTTTAGATTTATAAAATTTCCCCTCTCCAGGACTCTCCTCATCAACTATTTTAGTTTAAGGCACTATCAGAAGCCCTAGATTTTTGAATCACAGGGCATTGGTCCTAGCCCAGATTAAGCAGGGTCCAATGGAACAGTTTGTCCTTCACCCGGTAGTGGTGCCACTGCCCTTTGATTGGAAACCCCTGTCTCCCACACTGCTCTTTGAGCCACGCATTCAACTCTCTAATTTGTTCAACTCTCTGCCAATTCCTGCTTGGCTCAGCTAGTAATCCACAGATTAATACCTTTGAGGTTCTGCTTATTAATTTGGACCCTAGTTTCTCAAACCTCTCATTCTATTTACGGTATTTGGTTTCTACATGGACCACAACTGGATCCTCCCCCACCCTTTCCAGTTCTTCTTCAGCCATGAGGAGAAGTCTTTAACTCTGGTATTGGGACAGACAACACAATCTTTGGTACGCCCAGTCGCAGCTGCACAGAACAATATCTATCTCCCTGACCAAACTATCCATGAGCACATTTTCTTTACTGCCTCCTGTAGTATGGTTCCATGTTCCATTTGTTCACTAGCCCTGCAAACTTTGCCGTCATCCACACAGACAGAATGGAAATGGTAGCAATAAGGGTAAAGAGTGAGCCTTGTCCAGTGCTGCACCTACCCTCCCTTTACCTGCCGAAATCACAGTCACAACCTTCTGTCTCTAAGCAATGGAATTGCAATATTCGCATTTCAGACTCCAATTTAATAACTCTGAGCTGAAGTTGCTCTTGATGCAGACAGTTACTGAAAATCTAGTTGTCTGGGATCACAATACTCCCCACAAGCTCCCACAAGCTGCAGTTGTGGCAGACCACCTGCACTGTCACCCCCATACAACCTTGTTTTACTTATTTAATTAATGTTTATGTATTTGATCAACTTAGCTTATAGCTTTTGGTTTTTTTAACAACCAGTAATTACTTGATTTAGTTTAACTCATAAGTAGACTGAATTAAATATTTGCCTGCAACACATAAAAACATAGGGCAGAATCTTCCAGTCGGCGTGTGGGGGCGGGTCTGACATGTAAAATGATGCGCGATGACGTTGGGTGCGTGTCCTGACGTCATCACGATAGTTCGTTGGGCAGGTGTGCACCGGAGTTGGCTGCACGCCCGCCGAAATGTCAATGGCCTATTAAGGCCATTAAGAAATTAATTAAAGTAATTAAGAATGTGGTCCATCTTTAAGGTTGGGGGGCGCTTGGCCTAAATAGCCAAGTGGTTATGGTACTGGGTTTGTAACCCCAAGATCAAACGTTCAAATCTCACGATGGCAAACTATGAATCAAGAGTTCAAATCTCACAATGGCAAACTATGAAACAATGTAACTTCATCTGAAACAGATGGAAACGTGTTTATACTCAAAAGAGTTACAATTCTAAAGTTACAAGGAAGAAAACCTTTAAGGTTGGGGGGGCAGCCGAAAAGCCCAAGTGGCATTCGTGTTTTTCAGGAAACCTCATCTACGGGTGGGATGAGGATTCCTGAAGCTTTTATAAAATTAACAAATTAATTATCCCACCTTTACATACATGTCCCAACTCATGTGGCACTGTCACATGAGGGGACATGTTTAAATACATTTTTACATCATTTATTGGACTTTTTTTATTTCTATTCAATCACCCTAAGGCAGCTCCGTGCCTCAGGCAGATTGCTGCACTTTTTCACGCACCTTTTAAAAATATTCTGCTGTTCTATTCTTACAACTATAATGATAAACCTCACTCTTCCCACATCTGCCATCTTTTGCCCACTCACTTAACCTGTTTATATCTCTTTGCAGCCTCTTTGTACCTCCTCACAGCTTGCATTCCCACCCAGCTTTGTATTGTCAGCCAATATGGATACATTACTTTCTGTCTCTTTGTCTAAGTTATTAATGTAAATTGTAAATATCTGAGGCCCCAGCACTGATCCTTGTGGCACTCCACTAGTCATAGCCTGCCAACTTGAAAGTGCCCCATTTATCCCTACTCTCTGCTTCCTGTCCATTAACCAATCCTCTATCCATGTTAATATATCATCCCCAACTACTTGCATTTTAACTTTTTGTGTGGCACCTTATCAAATGCCTTTTGGAAATTCAAGTATACTACATCTTTATGGTTCCCCTTTATCTACCCTACTAGTTACATCCTCAAAAAACTCTAATAACTTTGTCAAGCAGGATTTCCCTTCCATAAAAACATGTTGGCTCGTTCTAATCATAGTATGCTTTTCTAACTGCATTGTTAAGACTTCCTTAGTAAGAGATTCGAGCACTTTCCTGATGGCTGATGTCAGGCTAACTGGCCTATAGTTTCCTGTTTTCTGTCCCCCTCTTTTCTTGAATAACAGTATTAGATTTATTAACTTTCAATCTACTGGAACCATTCCAGCATATCTACTACCTCTGCAGCTATCTCTTTTAGAATCCTACCATGTAGACCATCACGTCCAGGCGATTTGTAAAATTTTAGCCCCTTGAGTCTCCAGAATTTTTTCTCTACTGATATTAATTACCTTAATTTCCTCCCTCTTATTAGCCCCTAGGTTACCCTTTATTCTGGTATGCAACTTGTGTCTTCTACTGTGAAGATAGACACAAAATATTTGTTCAATGTCTCTGCCATTTCCTCATTCCCCTTGATAATTTCTCCTGTCCCTGCTTCAAGGGGACCAACATTTACTTTAGTTACTCTCTTTCTTTTCATAGAGGCCCACTCGCTGACGTGTAAAATGATACGGGGTGATGTCAGTCGTGCATGCCGACGTCACCCTGCGTCATTTAATTGTCAGTTCGGCCTATTTAGGCCATTCAAAAAACAATTAAGCTCATTAGTGGACCTAAGGTTGGATGGGCAGGTCGGGAGTGCTGGCGGCCTCCTGAAAAAGCATGAAGCCTCATCCACGGGCAGGATGAGGGTTCATTGCTGATTCAAAAAATTAAGAGACACTTTTAATTAACGATATGTCCATGTCCCAACTCATGTGACATTGTCACATGAGGGGACATGGATGGTGAATGAAATTTTCACTGCACTAACTTTTTTACTTTGGGAACCAATCTTCCTGAGGCAGCACTTAGTCTCAGGGAGATCGGAGCGCACTCCCGATTTTCGGAATCCCCCCCCCCCCCCCCGCCCATACAGGAGGCGCATTGGGCTTCCCTGCGACCATTCCAGAATCTAGGGAATTTTGGGAAGTCATAGCCAGCATATCTACTACCTCTGCAGCTATCTCTTTTAGAATCCTACCATGTAGGCCATCATGTCCAGGGGATTTGTAAAGTTTTAGTCCCTTGCGCAGACGTCACGCTGGACAGGTCTTAATTGGCCTGCCCACTAAAAATGGCGGCCCACCCCCGATCGGAGGTGCTGATCGGAGGGCTGCCCGCCCACGCCCACACCTGCACATACCCCCCCCCCCCCCCCCCCCCCGACACGTGGAAAATTTTCCCCATGACTTTTTTTGCAACATTATAAGACTCTTCTTTTAATCTGATACTATCCTTAACTTCCTTAATAAGCCACAGATGGATCTTTCTCACTGAGCTTTTGCTTTTCAATGGAATACATTTTTATTGAAGATGTTGAAATGGTTCTTTGAACGTTTCCCACTACTTATTTACTGCCATAATTTTCAGTCTATTTTCCCAATCAACCTTAGCCAACTCTCTCTTCACACCAATGTAACCGGCTTTGTCTAAGTTTAAATTCTTGTTTGTGATTGGAGAATGTCATTTTCAAACATAATGTGGATTTCAATTGTATTATGATCACTATATCCCAGTGGATCTTTTACTATGGCATTACTAATTAACCCTACCTCATTGCACAATACTAGATCTCAAATAGTTTTATCACCAGTTGATTCCATGATGTATTGCTCCAGGAGACTGTCATGAAAGCATTCTACAAACTCATCATCCAGATCACCTTTGCCAAATTGATTAGTCTAGTCTATATGAAGATGAAAGTCCCCCACATCTATTATATTGCCTTTTTCACAATCTCCAATAATTTCTTCTTTAATGCTCTGTCCAATGGTATAACTATTGTCAGGGGCCCTATAAAATATCTCACCAGTGTTTTCTGACCGTTGATATTTCTAATCTCCACCCATACTGATTCTACTTCCTGTTTGTCTGAGCCAAGATCCTTTTTCACTAATATCCTTACGTCATCCTTTATTAACAGAATTACCTCTGCACCTTTTGCATTCTGCCTGTCATTTCAAAATATTGTGTACTCCAGAGTATTAATTTCCCAACCTTGGTCACCTTGTAACCATGTGTAGGTAATGGTGATTATATCTAAACCATTTATCTCTATTTGTGCCATTAGTTCATTTACCTTATAGTGGATGTTCCATGTGTTCAGATAAAGTGACTTTAATTTATTTTTACTACTAGTCCCTGCATGGACTTTACTCTCTGATGTACTATTATTATTAAATTCTCTGTCACTTCCTGTCTCACTCAACCTGTCTTCACCCACATCAATATACTTTTTTATTGCCTCAATTTTTATCTTTAGATTTTTAAATTTCCCTTCACACAATTTCCCTTCCCCCTCTGTTAGCTTAAAGCCATTTTTCCCTATTTTGACTATATTTACTGGTGCACTCTTATGTTTGTATGCTCTGTCTATCTCAATTACATAGGTAGATTGGAAACAGTTTTCCTTGGAAAAGAAAAGGTTGCAAGGAGATTTGAAACAGATATTCTATCAAATATGATGGGTCTGGAGATATGGGGGCTCTGGACAGAGTAGATAGGGGAAAACTGTTCCCATTGGTTGAAGGAACAAAAACGAGACAGAACAGATTTAAGGTAATTGCCAAAGAAGCAATGGAGACATGAAGCAAAATCTTTTCACACAGTGGTTAAGATATGGAATGAGCTGTCTGAGACTGTGGTGGAGGCAGGTTTAATCGAGGCATTCAAGAGGAAATAGGAATATATGAAAAGGAAGAATGTGCAGAGTTACAGGAAGGGGAATGGCACTAAGTGCATTGATAGGAAGCAAGGAAGTATAATCGAGCTACCTGGAAGTCAGTGGGCTTATAATGAACATTAGCTGAATACGTTGACAGGGCCCTCAACCGTGTCCGGCCCATCTCCCGCGCATCCGCCCTCACGCCTTCTCCTCCCTCCCAGAAACATGATAGGGTCCCCCTTGTCCTCACTTATCACCCCACCAGCCTCCGCATTCAAAGGATCATCCTCCGCCATTTCTGCCAACTCCAGCATGATGCCACCACCAAACACATCTTCCCTTCACCCCCCTTATCGGCATTCCGTAGGGATCGCTCCCTCCGGGACATCCTGGTCCACTCCTCCATCACCCCCTACTCCTCAACCCCCTCCTATGGCACAACCCCATGCCCACGCAAAAGATGCAACACCTGCCCCTTCACTTCCTCTCTCCTCACCGTCCAAGGACCCAAACACTCCTTTCAAGTGAAGCAGCATTTCACTTGCATTTCCCCCAACTTAGTCTACTGCATTCGTTGCTCCCAATGTGGTCTCCTCTACATTGGAGAGACCAAACGTAAACTGGGCGACCGCTTTGCAGAACACCTGCGGTCTGTCCGCAAGAATGACCCAAACCTCCCTGTCGCTTGCCATTTTAACACTCCACCCTGCTCTCTTGCCCACATGTCTGTCCTTGGCTTGCTGCATTGTTCCAGTGAAGCCCAACGCAAACTGGAGGAACAACACCTCATCTTCCGACTAGGGACTTTACAGCCTTCCGGACTGAACATTGAATTCAACAACTTTAGGTCGTGAGCTCCCTCCCCCATCCCCACCCCCTTTCTGTTTCCCCCTTCCTTTTTTTTCCCAATAAATTATAAAGATTTTCCTTTTCCCACCTATTTCCATTATAAAAAAACCCCACTATAGCTATACCTTGAGTGCCCTACCATCCATTCTTAATTAGCACATTCATTTAGATAATATCACCAACTTTAACTTTAACACCTATGTGTTCTATTGTACTACTGTCGTTGACATCTTTTGATGATCTGCTTCTATCACTGCTTGTTTGTCCCTACAACCACACCCCCCCCCCCCCCTCCACCTCTCTGTCTCTCTATCTCTCCGCCCCCCACACACACACCTTAAACCAGCTTATATTTCAGCTTTTTCCTGGACTCGAACTCAAGTTCTGTCGAAGGGTCATGAGGACTCGAAACGTCAACTCTTTTCTTCTCCGCCGATGCTGCCAGACCTACTGAGTTTTTCCAGGTAACTCTGTTTTTGTATTAGCTGAATACTTATCACCAGAAATGGAAACAGAGAAGTCAAGGAAGGGAAGGGAGGAGTAGAGATGGACCATGTACAATTGGGAGAAGGGTAGAAATTGGAAGCAAAGTTGATGATGTTCTCCAATTCAGGGCAAGAGCTGGACATGGCACCAATATAGCCACCATTGTACTGGAAAAAGATTTGATGGAGTGGACCTGAGTAGGACTGAAACAAGGAATGATCCACATGTTCCATAAAAGAGACAGGCATAGTTGACACCCATGGCACCCATACAGGTAAGCGTAGCAACATCTTTTATTTACAGGAAGTGAGATGAATTAAAGGAGAAAATGTTCAGTGAGAGAACAAATTCAACCAGGCAAAAGAGGGTGGTGTTCAATGGAAATTGGTTGGGCCTCTGTTCAAGGAATAAGCAGACAGCCCTCAAACCATCCTGGTGGGGATGGACGTGTAGAGATTAGATATTTATAGTGAAGTGGAGACTTCAGGTTTAGGGTCAGGAAATTGGAAACTTTTTCAAATGATGGAGGGCATCACAAGAGTCACAGAAGTAGGTGGGGACAGACTGGACACAGGAGAAAATCATTGAGTCAAGATAGGAAGAAATCAGTTCAGTTGACCAGGAACAGGCTGAAATGATAAGTCAACCAGGGCAGTCCTGTTAATGGATCCTGGGAAGGAGGTAGAAGTGAGCTATACAGGGCTGGGGAACTATGAAGTGGGAAGCCATGAAAGGAAGATCACTGGAAGAGGTGATGTCAGTCACTGTTCTGGTAATAATGGCTTGATGTTCAGTGGTGCATTTATGGAACAGGGGGAGGTAGGAAGAAGTATCGGAGAGTTGGTGTTCAATCTCTTCAAAGTAGAGGTCAGTTCATCAGACAACAACAGCAACCCCGCCCCCCTTCCAGCCCCTCCACCCCTCGCCTTGTCAGCACATTTGATAACAATGTCAGGGTTCGACCTGAAAGAAATGAGTGCAGCAAGTTCAGAGGGAGATAGGTTACAATGAGTCAGGGGAGCAGAGAAATTGAGACAGCTGATGTCACACTAACAGATCTCAAGGAAAAGATCAAGAGAGTGTAAAAGGCCAGAGGGAGGGTTCCAGGTGGAGGGAGAACACTGGAGATGGGTGAAAGGGTCCACTGAGCGGTGGATGGGGAGGACTGCTGGTCAAAGAAGTGGGCAAGGGACTGACGACAACAGAAGGAGAACTCAGTGTCATACCACGCTTGAAGTTCATTAAGGTGGGGTTATAAGGGGATAAAGCTAAGACCTTTACTAAGGATAGATCATTCAGCATCAAAGAGAGGAAAGTTAGAGGATATCATGAATACATGGCAAGGCGTCAGATTAGAAGAAGGGATGTCATATTAGAAGAAGGGATGGGGTCAGAGGGAAGTTAAGGGGAAGAGAGATCTGAAGGGGCATTGGTACCCATGAGTTGTTAGAGCTTGTGATCCTTAACCTCTGAAAGAAAATGTTTTCGTTAAAACATCAGATCAGTTAAAGGATGAAATTAAACTGCAGAGCAGGGTGGCTTTGAGATGAAGTTAGTTGGCGCTGCTGAAGATAGAGGTCAAGATTGTTCATGTGGTGGTGCACGGCATTGAGTGGGTTTCAGGATGAAGCAAAAACAGCTGTCCTATCTAGGAGATACTCCTAATCATGGGTGGAAATTCAACTGGAATCCACATGGAATAAGTTGAAATCAGAGAGAGTTGCTGAGGAAAGAAATGTAGTTGTGGAAGCAGTTTTCTTTTAAAGATTCTTGATCAAACACCAGAAGGAAATAGAAAGCAATGAAGGCAAACAGGGTAAAAGGAACAAAGAAATTCTGTCAGAGGCAAGAGCAGAATTTCTTCAAGGTAGGCATTCCTGGAAGAGAAGTGGCAATGAATTATATTCGAATGAAAAATCATAATATAACAGATACTGGAAACCTGAAATAAAAACAGAAAACGGTGGAGATACTCAGCAGGTCAAGCAGTGCTTGTGGAGAGAGAAACAAGAGTTAGTTTCAGGAAAATACCATCTCCTCAGAACTGGGAAAAGTTAGAAATGTTTTTGATCAAGGGGGTGGATTGGACAAGCACAAAAGGTCTGTGATAGGGTGGAAGGCAGGAGATTGAATGACACAAGTGTTAGTCTTACTAACTTATTTTGTTTAGCTACCATGTTTACCTGGCGATGTGCAACGTTCCGATTTCACACCTTCTGGCCCGAGGAACTCCTTTAGCGCCTGTCTCGCCTGTTGTGTTCGAGGAAGCTGCAGGTTCAAGTAGACGTCTAGTGGCTCGAGATCTTCGAACTTTCGTTATCCCTCCCCCAGCGGCAATAATCCATTATTTTACAAAAGGCTTTCGCAAGAGCCCCTTGGATCGACCTATAAAGATGGCCTTGGGTGCCTATTTGCTCGCAGCTGTCGCTGAAGAGAGGATGGAGTGGTGTGATTTGGTGGCGTTGCTTTGGGGAGGAACAGATGGAAGGTGAGGAGAGGAGCGCGGGACAACAGGAAGGAATGTCCGGCCATTGTGCGGCCGATAGGAAGGAATGTCCGGCCATTGTCTGGCCTCCAAGGATCAGAATCTGGGCGAGCTTCGGGAGCGAGCTGGATAATCCACGGCCAGTCTTGATAAGCCCACAGGCTGTTCCGGCTGAGGTAACAACCCAGAGGAAAAAAAAACACGTAAACATCTTTTCCATTTGGAATGGCCAAAACAATGTCATTTGTGTGTGTGTGTGTGTGTGAGAGAGAGAGAGAGAGAGAGACAAGATGCCGAGGAGTTTGATACAGGTATTCACGGGCAGGCTCCCAGGGACAGTGTTGGGCTTTCCACGTGCAGACGGCCAAGTTGACAATCCGGTGCTGAGTTTTCCAGCTCCCGCCACCAACTTGGGCTCTTCCCCAGCTCCATTTCTTGGATCGCATCCTCCTGGGGAAAGGGGTGCTCGGTCGGCGGAGCTTCAGGGTGGGCAGGCTTGCCCATGAGGCGCCCCGGCGGCGGTTGAAGACAGGTCATTCACAGGTCCCAAAGGTACCGGTCAAATCTCCCCGGGCTTTGAAGGTGGGTTTCGGACTGAGTTCGACCAGGTGCAGAGTAACTGCAAAAAAAGGGAAGTCGCTGGCTGCAGTGGCATTGAGCTACTGCCGTGTAACGGGAGTGGCGGGGGTGGACAAGAACTTAAACAAAGTGCGGAAGCAGCGCTGCGGAGACCTGTAAGAAATTTTCTACCAGTCATGAACATACAAAGCAAGCGTTCCTAATACAAAATTTAGATTATTACAAAAGAGAGTTGAACAAATCTGTCAGAAAAACAGAGCTAAATGCACTAATCAACATTATAACAGCATTTTTTCAAAAAGTAACGTGAGCACCAAGTTACATGGAAACAGAAAATAGGAGCAGTAGGTCATTCGGCCCTTCGAGCCTGCCCTGCCATTCAATATGATCATGGCTGATCGTCTATCTCAACGTTGTACTCCCAATCTCTCCCAGTACCCCTTGATGCCTTCAGAGTCTAATCTATTTCCTTCTTTAATGTATTCAGTGACTTGGCCTCCACAGCCTTCTGTGGTTGAGAATTCTACAGGTTCACCACCCTCTGAGTGAAGAAGTTTCTCCTCATCTCAGTCCTAAGTGGTCTACCCCTATCCTGAGACTGTGACCCCCTTGTTCCAGACCCCCAGCCAGAGGAAAGAGACTGCATCCAGTTGGTCCAGCCCTGTCATAATTTTATACGTTTCAATGAGATCCCCCCTCATTCTTCTAAACTCCAGTGAATACAGGCCTAGTCGGCCCAATCTCTCCTCATACGACAATCCTGCCATCCCAGGAATCAGTCTGATGAACCTTTGCTGCACTCCCTCTGTGACAAGTATATCCTTTCTTAGGTAAGGAGACCAAAACCTCTTACAATTCTCTAGGTGCGGTCTCCCAAAGGCCCATTACAGCTGCAGTAAGACATCCTTGTTCCTGCACTCAAGTCCTCTTGCAGTGAAGGCCAACATACCATTTGCCTTCTTAACTGCTTTAATTGTTTAAAATAATTTTAATCCAATTCATTCATTAACTGGACCCAGTAACAAGCACCTACCCACAACATTTTATAGCAGCGACTCGTATTCAATTACTCTTAAAATTTCTTCAAAAAAAATTTCAGCAGACCAAATTGAAACAGGTCAGCCCTCAGGAGTGTACATTCAAACATTCCTTTAGAATTATTCAGTCATAGGCACAAAGATTTTGCTTTGCAAGAGTTTAATGTGAAATAAATATCTTTTAGCTTAAATTTAATTATTTTATGAAAGAATACTTTAATGCTAAACATTGAACTGCATTCAAAGGTTGTGAGGGGCAACTAGGAAAGTGGAATTGAGACCACAACCAGATCAGCCATAATCTTATTGGAGCAGGGTCCAAGGTTCTAAGTTCTATGTTGCTATGAAGCAGTATCTTAGAAAATAGAGTAAGGAGACATGATCAACTATTACCTAAATTCAACGATAATTGTGCATTATACATGATATGAAAATAGCACAGCTTTGGCACTTAGAATGATCATGTGCTTTTAGTGAATTAGCCTCCAACATGCATATTGGGTGGGAAGGTTGGCAGGAGCCAAGAACAGGGCAACTGGAGTTGCTGCTTGAGGGTGCAGCATTGGGTGCCCTGAGGATCCCTCAGCATTAGCAGTGAAAGCATCAGTGATAAACTCCACCACCTGTTCTGACAATTCTCATACAAAAACACAAGAAATAGGAGCAGAAGCAGACTGTATGGCCCTTCGAGCCTGTTCCACCACTCAATGCCATCTTTGTTGATCTTGGGCTTCAACTCCATTTCCCTAACCATCTCCCATATCCCTTAATTCCTTGGGATACCAAAAATCTGTCTATCCCAGCCTTAAATGTTTTCAGCAATGGAGCATCCAAAGCCCTCTGAGGTAGAACATTCCAAAGATTCACATTCTTTTGAGTGAAATAATTTCTCCTCATCTCAGTCCAAAATGATTGGCCCCTTATCCTCAGACTCAGCCCGTGTCTTAGTGAAACAATCTCTCAGCATCTACCCTATTAAGCCCCTTCAGAATTTTGTAGGTTTCAGTGAGATAGCCTCTCATCGTTATAAACTCCAGAGATCATAAGCACAATTTACTTAGCCTCTCATCATAGGACAAATCCCTGAACCTAGGGACCAATCTAGTGAACCTTTGCTGTACCACCTCCAATGCAAGCGTAACCTTTCTTAAATATGGAGACCAGACCAAAACTGCACACAGTATCCCAGATATGGTCTTACCAAAATCCAATTGCAGCAAGACTTCTTTATTCTTGTACTCCAATCCCCGTGGCTTACTAACTGATTGTTGTACCTGCATGCTAACTCTTTGCATTCCTTGTACAAGTACACCTGAGGGCGAATCATCCTAGATTTGCACCAAGTGCAGAACCGGGTAGGAAAAGGGACGTTTTCCCCACCGGCCGTAATGGTGGGTTTTTGCACCATATCATCTCATTCCTGGCGCGTCCCGCCTCATTAATAATGCATTCCCAGGAAACACACTGGATCTCTGGTGGGCCAGCCTCTAATTCACCCACCTCAGGCCTCCAGTAATCTGGGTGCCATATTTAAAGGGCACACCTGCACAAAGCTAGCTCTTCTCAGGGATTGAAAGCTACTACAAAGTCATGGCTGCGAAAGGGTGGAAATTTAGGAATGCATCCCTCAGACACCTACTGGACGCAGTGGAGGCCCGTCATGAAGTCCTCTACCCCAGCTCTGGGCAAAAACCAGCCAGCAAGGTGACAAATCCAGCGTGGGAGCTGGTGGCAGTGGTGGTCAGCGACAACCCCCTGCAAAACAGGAACAGCCACTCAGTGCCGAAAGAGGATGAATGATCTCCTCTGTTCTGCCAGGGTAAGTCACTCTTCTCATCACTCTCAACTCACACACTCACAAACCCATCACACATCCACAGGGATCTCATTCACTGCCAGTTCAAGGGACATGACCATTCAATCTCTCACACTCACCTTCATCCCGTCTATGACACCAATCACCACCCATACATACCAGGCATCCTTCTCATCTGGCCTGGCAGGTGTTTTGCTTCCAGCTGTCTTCATGCAGGACAAGCTGGCACACAACAAAAGGGAGAGGTCTCAGACTGGTGGAGGAATGCCTGACAGCAAGGTCCTCACAGACTTTGAAAATAGAGTCATCCAACTGGTTGGCGACGATCTGGACAGCTCCTCTGTTGATGGTGAGGTTGGCGGTGCTGAACCAAGTGAGGATCCAACAGTGCAACATCCATCACTGAGTGAGTTTGCCAATACTGTAGTCCCCTGCCATGCACTAATTACCTCTCTTTGCTTTTGCAGGTGCATCTGAAAAGCATCCGATGGAATCCATGAGCCAGGTCCACAGCTCAAGCCCCGAAGACACCTGGGAAGAAGAATCTGATGGCACCTTAAATAACCCTTCAAATGGCTCACCCACACCTTCCACCAGCGCAGAAACAAACACCTCGGTGGGACCTAGTTCTAGAGTAGCCTCAGGGTCACAATCTAGTGAGCACATTTCACCGTCTAATCCACAGCAGGCGGTGGCAGGGACTTCCCAGATTCCTGGCACTTGGAGGACTGCTGGAGGCCAGAAATCTGCTGAGTTTGAGTCAGATGAGGAGCCTCTGGACTCAGTCATGTCTCAGTTGCTGGAGCTGCAAAGGTAAGCTTAGGAACATCAGGAAGGGATGTCCGCTGCAGTCTTTCCTCAGATTGCAAGCCAGGATGGAGAAGTCTGTCTGCCTTCAGTCTGAGGTGATAGTGCCAGCATGCCAATGCATCGAGGTCAACACTGGTAGAATGGTGGCCGTCATGAAGACCTTGGTTGAGGATTCCTCTCCTGCACTGCCGCGTGGGATGAATTCCATCACTGATACCATAGTTGGCCTCTGATAGTGTCTATGCAAGAGGGTACGGAGCAGCTTGATCTCACTCCAGCTTCCCCTTCTCCTCAAGGAGTCAGCCAGGAACATCTGGCCACCCGTAGGGAGGAGAAAAAGCAGGTGTACACCCCGAGGCCATTCACCCAAATGACTTCGGGAGTGTCTCACCCATCCGATTCCCCTATTCCTGTGATCCCAGCAGGTTCAGCTCTGCAGGCCCAGGAGGGTGCCACTGCCACACAGCAAGAGCCTGAAAGCAGGCCGGTGCCCTCCAGGTCTTGGCCCTCCAGAGGATGCCTGCCAAGGTCATTATCGACAGGGCGTGGCAGTCAGCAGACCTCTATCTCTGCTGTGGATGTCGGAGCACCAAGACATAGTGGCAGGATTAGAAAGGTTAAGAAGATGTAGTTGCACAGCCTGGGCACATAATGTTCACTATTGTAAATAAACTCCTAAGAATGGTTCCTTGCTTGTGGCTCCTTGTTATGATGAACAGTGTTCATGTCATTCAGATATGAAACCTTGGTTCCTGCACAAGATAAAGGGAAGTGTTTCAGTCTAGGGCCTCTTCCCTGTGCAGCGTGTAACCTTCAGTCCAAAGTGATGATCTGGCTTCACCCTCACTAGTCACATTAGTGATGCCTGCATCTCTATGGTGCTTGTCATTGCTGCTACAACATCATGGGCAGGTGCCACAGAGTTCTGTCATTCTCTCCGTGTGCTTTCAGCGCCTTTGAGGTGGGGCTGGCCCCCCATCTCTCCAGCATCTGTGATCGGCAAAGGTGTGCTCCTGAAGAGGTCAGGTGCTGAAGGTTGACAAAGGATCAGGTGCACTTAAAGTTTCACACTGTGTCTCCATGATATGACCCTGATCACAGAGCACAAGCGAGCTTCCCTCAGCCAGACAGGAGTCAGACATTCACAGAGGCTATGTGAAGATCTATGGAGTGTCCTCACTGTATGTTGGCATCATCCTCCTGGAATCAAGTGACTATCAGGGCCTCTGCTGCATCTCCATGACACGAGCCTGAGCACTGAGGGTATATGTGCTGCTATCAGCCAAGCTGGAGTCAAATGTTCACAGATGCAAGGTGAGGATATCTGGACTGTCCTCATTGCATCTCGTCATCATCCTCCATGAATCTTGTGGTTATGAGGGCCTCCCAAGCACGCCTGCCTCCTCTGGCCAGTATAATGGTCCCATTTCCGGCATCCTCACCCTTGAGGGCCTCATCATTGTCATTCCCTTCGACAGACCCCTCATTGGAGGTTACGTGCAGCTCCTCCTTCTCCTCAGCCAGGTCCTCCCACCTTTGCAGCATCAGGTTGTGGACCGCGCAGCAAGCAATGATGATGCGTGACACCCTCTGAAGACTGTATTGCAGTGCTCCACTGGACCTTCGAAGCACCAGAACCTCATTTTCAAAATGCTCATTGTTTGCTCCACCAAAGTCTGGGTTGCAGCTTGAGCCTCGTTATACTGTCGCTTTGCTGAAGTCTGAGGCCACCACACAAGCATCATCAGCCATGTCCACTGTGGGCAGCCCTTGTCCCTGAGGAGCCAACCCTGCAGCCTCTCTGGACCCTGGAAGATGTCAGGGATCTGAGACCTGCTAAGTATGTAGGAGTCATGGACACTTCCTGGGAATCATGTGCAGACCGATAGATGTGTTTGTGGTGGTTGCACCCAGCTGAACATTCAACAAGTGGATGCCCTTGCGGTTGATGTAGTTGACTGCTTGTTGCCACAGAGATCTAAGTGCCACCTGAGTGCAGTCGTTGCCACCCTGCACCTTCGGAAAATCTGAGATCTCAGTGCTCTTGCTTCCTGGCTTTCCTGATCTCAGGCAAAAGGCACAACATTCTGTGCCTCCGTGAAGATGGGGGCCATGACCTCCTGGAAACACTTGTTTATGGAGGCTTGCGAGATCCCACATAGGTCACCTGTGGAGCCCTAGTAGAGCTGCGGTCACTTTCCCTGCCACTGGTAGTTGATGCCCTCCACGTCCCCGTGGCGCCGAATCCTGCAGCAGGTGGCATATGTGGCCATGTCTAGGTTCCCTAGACATGTGTAACCTTTGGTGACTCTGGTTTGTAGTCATCTGCAGGAATGGCAGATACCATCTATAGACCCTGGGCCTAGTGTGGCACCTAAGAGCGAGGGCTCACTGTGGGTCTTCAGCTGCATGCGCAGGCCTCCCACCACCATCTTGAGGGAGCTGCTCCTTGCCGAGCCAGGTGCCTCTGGTGCTCTCTTCTTCTCTATTCTCTGTAAGTCATGAGGCATACCACTAAATCACCAGGCTTCATGATCCTGATGTTCTCCTCCTGCAGGATCAAAGAGAGAGATGCATGGGTTAGTATGGGTGCACTAAGAACCTCTCATGGTTAAGCCTGAAGGCCTCCTCATGCATGCAGAAGAGTGCTGGCCACTACTTGGATGGCCAGTGTGTAGTGCGCTGATTGGCTGTCTGAAATCCCACCCACCTCTGCTCCACTCCATTTAACTGATTGGTGGCAGCTTCAGCCATTGGATTGTATACTGTGCTCTCAACTCAGACACAGGCATTTTCCTAACCCACACTGTAAGGCGGCGCTGTTAGCTTGAACCATAATGGATGCTGGTCCAAACCTTAATAAAGACCGTGCAAGGGGCTGTGAGTGCTTTCACCAGTGACTGAGCCATGGCCATCTTTCGCAGGTGGATTGTACAACTTGCCCAGTCGGCCAATTACTCTGCTGCCCCTAAAACACACATTAATTTGCAGTTTTTGCAGTTTTTCTGGTGTGAAACTTGTGTCTCCTATTTTGAAGGCAGTCACAAAATATTTGACCAAAGTCTGTGCCATTTCCTCATTCCCCATGATATTTCCTCCTGTCTCTGTTTCTAAGGGACCAACATTTACTTTAGCTACTCTCTTCTTTTGCTCTTTTGCTCTTGCAATCTGTTTTCATATTTCTGGCTAGTTTACTCTCATTCTATTTTTCCATTTTTTAAATCATTTTTGGGGCCCTTTGCTGGTTTCTAAAACATTCCCAATCCTGAGATTTGCTGCTGTTTTTTTTGCAATATTGTAAGCCTCTTCTTTTAATCTATTGGTTCCTCATTATCCACCCTGCTTATTACATCCTCAAAGAGCTCTAATAAATTTGTCAATCATGATTTCCCTTTCATAAAACCATGCTGACTCAGCTGATTGTATTCTGTTTTTCTAAAAGGCCTGAATAGGGGCATTATATTTGCATTTGTCCAATCCATTGGGACCTTTCCAGAATCTAGGCAGTTTTGGAAGATTACAACCAATGCATCCATTAGTTCTGCAGCCACTTCTTTTAAGACCTTAAGATGCAGGCCATCAAGTCCAGGAATTTTGTGAGCTATTGGTCCATTAATTTTCCCAATACTTTTCCTGATAGAAATTGTTTTAAGTTCCTCCCTTGCTTTTGCTCCCTGATTGCCTACTATTCTTGGGTTGCCTTTTGTGTCTTCTACCATGAAGACAGATACAAAATACTTGTTCAAAGTCTGTGCCATTTCCTTGTTTCCCATTATTAATTCCCCAGCCTCATCCTCTAAGGGACCATTGTTTCCTTTAATAAGCTCTTCCTTTTAATATTCTTGTAGAAGCTCTTACCATCTGCTTTTATATTTCTAGCTCATTTACTCTCACATTCTAATTTCTCCCTCTTTATTATCTTTTTAGTTATGCTTTGCTGGTTTCTAAAATGTTCACAATCTTCTGAACTACCACCAATCTTCACAGTATTGTATGCCTTTTCTTTAAATTTGATACCACCCTTAACTTCGTTAGCCACAGATGGTGCATCCTTCCCATAGAGACTTCATTTCTCAATGGAATAACCTTTGTTGAAAGTTATGAAATATCTCCTTAAGTGGCTGCAACAGCTTACCTCTTACCTATTTTCCAAGTCTACTTTAGCACATCTGTTCTCATATCTTGACAATTGCTTTGATTTAAGATTAAGATGCTAGTTTTAGACCCACTTTTCTCACCCTCAAATTGAATTGGAAATTCTGTAATGCTATGATCAATCTTGTCTAGAGGATCTGTTACTATAAGATCATGAATTAATCCTGTTTCATTATATTTTACCAGGTCCAAACCTGGTTGATTTCACAATGTATTGCTCTAAGAAACTCTACCAAATACACTATGAACCTGTCCTCATGCAATCTTTACCAATTTGATTTTTCTATTCTAGACAAAGATTAAAATCATCCTCAATTATTGCACTGCCTTCCTTACAAAGCCCATTATATCTTGATATCTACTTTGTCCTAAAATAGAGCTACTATTTGGGGGGCTATAAACTTCTCCCACTAGTGACTTATTTCCCTTGCTATTTCTTATCTCCACCAAATTGATTCTACATCTTGATCTGCTGAACCAGAATCATTTTTCAGTATTACATTGATCTCATCTGTTTGTAGAATTACACCATCTCTTTTTTCTGTCTTCCTATCCTTTCAAATTGTCAAATACCCTTGAATATTCAGTTTCCAGACTTTGTCACCTTGCAACCACATTGCTGTATGGCCATCATATTGTACTAATTTAGTTCTTTGTTTTGCCATCTATCTTGTTATAGATGCTGCATGCATTCAGATTGAAAGTCCTTATTCTGTCATTTTACCATCTTTCCCTACTCAGACCCTATTCGTTGGTGCACTCTTATGTTCATACTCTTTGTCCCTTCCTGCCACACCCTGGTTATGATTACTGCCTTGTCTTTTCTCTTTAACGTCCTGAATCTTTAATTTTCTAAATTCCCCTAGCCTGAACTCTCCTTCCCGCACCCCACCCCCCCTTCACGTCCCCTCCCCCTCTGGCAGCACCCCACCCTGACACATACAGCAGGATTTTCCGCATCTGCCCACTGCCACGATCAGGAGCTGGAAAATCCCAGCCATACACTCTCCAGGGGCTTGAATGCAAAATTTAGATTGACACAATGCAGTACTGTGGGAATGCTGCACTGAAGGAGGTACCATCTTTCAGATGACACATTAAATTGAGACCCCATTTGCCCTCTTAGGTGAATGTAACAGATACCATAGTGATACCAAAGAAGAGCAGGGTGTTCTTCCTAGTGCCTTGACCACTACTTATTCCTCAACCAACCGTTTACAAAGAAGCCAGATGATTTGATCATTTACCCCGATCTGATCATTTATCTCATTGCAGTTTGGCAAATCTTGTGTGCAAATTTGGCTGCTATGTTTCTTACTTAATAATAGTGAATGCACTTCATAAAAGTACTTCTTTGGCTATAAAGCAATTGGAATGACCTGATGTCATGAAACCAGCTATGTAAATGCAAGTCTTTTTACGGGTTCTCCTACTTCCTGATCACCAACGCACTCTCTCCCAGGATCTCAATTGTTTCCAGTTCATAAGGAGTGCCAAAGATATTGTGAAAGTTGGTTCCCTCTCTCTCCCTACTCCCATAGCCTTGCATTCACATCCATTGTGAGCACTCTTTCCCTAAGAATTTTAGGGAAAGAGTGCTCACAATGGATTTCACTCAAGTATTCTTTGAGGCAGTAGAATTGTGTAATGCAGTAGGAATCGAAAGTGATGGGCAAATAAATGTTGTGTCAAGAATCATTTCATGTTAAACTGTAATGAAAGCATCCTCTATACACACATAACTATGAATATACAGACAGACAAAATAGCAGATGAGAAAAGACTATCTGGTCCATCAAATCTGCCCCACAAGTGTTGTGATGCCCTATCCGTACTCTCACTAGCAGCTGCAGACTCCTTACCTGTGACTGCAGCCTGCACTGGAGTGCTCCTGCTTGACTGGATCCAAGCCTCTGAATCAGGCTGACTTGCTGAGCCTTGTCCCTGATTAGGGAGGCAGTGGCATAGTGGTAATGTCAATAGGCTAGTAATCCAGAAGCCCAGGCTAAGGCTCTGGGGACATAGGTGGCTGAATTTAAATTAAATTAATCTGGAATTAAAAGCTAGTCCAATGGCAACCATTGTGATTGCTGTGAAAACTCATCCGGAAGGAAATCTGTCATCTTTAGCTCGTCTGGCCTACATGTGACTCTAGACTCTAGACCCACAGCAATGTTGCTGACACCTAAATAGCCTAGCAAGCCATTCTATAGTGGTTTGATACAACTAACTCACCTCCTGACTTTCCAAAGCCTGTCCACCACCTACAAAGCATGCACAGTACAGATGTTGTCTATAATAAAACTAAGAACAAGATTGAATATAGAAACTTCATATGGGAAATGAAAAAATAAATATGAGAAGCAAAGATGGAGTATGAGAAGAGTCTGACAGCTAACACTAAAAGGGAATCAAAATTTTCTATTGGCATATACATAGTAAAAGGTGGTAAAAGAGGACTGGGGCTGTTTAGGGTCCAAAAAGGGGTTTATGCATGGAGTAGGGTGCATGACTGAGATACTAAATGAGTAATTTGCATCTGTCTTTACCCAGGAAAAACTTGCTGCCCACGTCATTGTGAAAGAGGAAGTAGTTGAGGCACTGGATGGGCTAAAAATTGATAAAGAAATATTAGAAAGAATGGCTGTACTTAAAGTTTCTGAAGTCACCAGGACCAGATAAGATGCATCTGAGGATACTGAAGGAAGTAAGAGTGGAAATTGTGGAGCAACTGACCATAATCTTCCTAACCTCCTTAGATATAGTGGTGGTGCTAGAGTACGGAGAATTGCAAATGTTACATATTTGTTCAAAAAAGGGTGTAAAGATAAGCCCAGCGACTACAGGCCAGTCAGTTTAACCTCCGTGATGGGAAAGCTTTTAAAATGATAACTCATGACAAAATTAACAGTCACTTGGATAATTGTGGATTAATTAAGGAACGCTGGCATGGATTTATTAAGGGCAAATCGTATTTAATTAACTTGCTTGAGTATTTTTGATGAGGCAACAGAGAGGGCTGATGAGGGTAATTCGGTCATTTGGTATACTTGGATTTGCAAAACGCATTTGATAAAGTGCCACATAACAGATTTGTATGCAAAGCTGAAGACCTTGGAATAAAAGGGACAGTGGCAACATGGATATATGAAATTGGCTGAATGACAGGAATCAGAGAGTAGTGATGAACGGTTTTTTTGACCTGGAGGGAGATATATTGTGGGGTTCCCCTAGGATTGATGTTAAGGCCACTACTTTTCTTGATCTATATTAATGAGTTGGTATTTTATGTGTAGGGCACATTTTCAAAATTTGTGGATGACACAAAGTTGAAAGTATTGTGAATTGTGAGGAGGATAGTGACAAACTTCAAGAGGATTTAGATAGGCTGCAGGAATGGGCAGACAAGTGGCCGATGAAATTTAATGCAGAGAAATGTGAAGTGATTCATCTTGTAAGAAGAATGAGGTGAGGCAATGTAAAATACAGCTATACCTAGCTTTAAATAGTCCCAAATAATGTAGCTTTTTTATAATGTAGTTGAAAACTTACCACCCTTTGTCACACTCACACACTACAAACTTATGAACTATAAACATGAACTTATTAAGTATAAACCCGAAATTTCCTGTAACACTACATGGGGTTGAGGGGCCTGGCGACCTTTCTCTTGCTGATGCATGGAACTGAGCTAATTTTCATGTTTGAACAGGTCTCGGTGAAGGCATTAAAATGCAAACAACCCTTCCTGTGATAATGGCTGCATTTCTCCAACTAATTTAAAAGATTGGGTTCAGAATACTGTTGCAGCATCTGCAATTCCAAACTTGAAATCCAGAAACAAGGGGGCGGAATTTTATGCCAGCAGGATTTTATGGTCCCATTGAAGTCAATGGACTTCTGAATGGTTCACTGCATTTTATGGCCCTGCCTGTGCTGCGATTGGGCCATAAAATTCTACCCAATGGGTGTGAAAAGCTCTATTTTATCAATATGATAGGTGGATGAGTGACATCTGGACTCCCATTGTCTGACAATGGCCAAACCATCAGAAGCTATTTGTGAGGGTAATGGGAAGAGATGCTCTGGGCACATGACAGAGTCAAGGTTTCTGAAAGGGTTTTAATAAGGCATATTCTGGTCAGACAGCAGGAACATCTATGTCAATAAAGGGAAAAGACGAAGCCTAAGAACACCTGCTCTTAAGCCACCTCTAGGTAGAGACTTGAGTTGGCCTTAAACTCTTTACCTGAGGAACCATACCAGGGCTTTGCTATTGTGCTTTGCCTGGATAAGAGAAGTCTGCTACTGCGAAGATAAAACAAAAGCAAATCCCTTCTTGTAAACTACCAAATGTTTTTTTCAGTGGACAGAAAGGATTACAGGTCTGCATCATTTCAAGTCTTCACCCTGGGGAAAAGCAAGTGTTACAAAGAGCTCCTGAAATTATAAAACATAACGCATGCTATTTTTATAATTGCAGTCTTTTCCAGAGTGCGCTTGTTATCTGTGTGAGAATGAGCATGACTGTAGTTGCGTATATTTAGGCATTGAACATGTACCACTCAGAAAATCCACAAGCAATGAAGGATTACAGCAAGGCATACCTTCCTGTGATTTGCAGGTCAGATGAGAAAGCTTGGGCGACAATGACTGTGTGTTCCGATTGTGCTCAGAAAAACATTGCTTATAAAGTTTTGCTACTTCTGGACAATGTGCCAGGATATCCTTCAAATCTGAATGACCTCCCCAAAGAGGTCTGTGTAGAATACTTCCCTATAAACAACAAATACTTGATCAAACTCACTTTGAAGGTTTGCTATCTACCTGGGATTTTCACACAACTCATCAAGGAGACCGATGGCATATGAAAGCAACGATTCGTAAGTTCTGGCATGGCTACAACATTGTTCAGGTTACGAACAACATTGCAGGTGCTGGGAGGAGGTAAAACAGTAGCAACATCTTCCCTGAAGCTGTTCACAACTTCCACAACCACACTGAGCCAATTGAATCCATTTGCCAAGACATAGTGGTTATGGCCAACAAGGTAGGATTTTCTGAAGTGGACCAAGATAACATTGAGAAAGTGCTGGAGTCCCACAGTGACTCACTGACCAGTGAAGAGCTGATGCATCTTAAGCAGATGAAGAAGAGGAGGAAATATCACAAAGCAAGTAACAAACATTGCAACACGTATCAGAGGCTTCCAAGCTAATTGACAGAACCTTTAAAATCTTCGAAGATAATGATCCTTCTTTGGAAAAAAAGTCGGCAGAGAGGTTAAAAGAGTCATTAACTACTACAGGGAGTTGCACCAAGAAAAACAAAGGCATAATGTTCAAAAATCCATTTGCACATTCTTCAAATCAGAAATTGAGACAAAAGAATTTTGTCTATTGGGTGCGTAAATCATGGTTTAGGAACGCTTCTCCACATATTGCCTGCATTTCAGTGGGAAAAGCTTTAATGTAAGTAGTTTCACTGTCAGTAGTGGTTTTCAAGAACATATCTACTACTTAAAATGAGGTACTGCTGTAAAGGGTGCAATTCTAAAGGAGGTGCAGGAACAGGGATCTGGGGGATACATACTCAAATCGCTGAAGGTGGCAGGGCAGGTTGAGAAAGTGGTTAATAAGGCATATGGAATCATGGGCTTTATAAATAGGGGCACAGAGTACAAAAACAAGGAAGTTATGATAAACCTGTATAAAACCCTGGTTTTACACTCAACTGGAGTATTATGTCCAATTCTGGGCACCTCTCTCTAAGAAGGAAGTGAAGGCATTAGAAAGGGTATAGAAAAAATTCATGATAATGGTTCCAAGGATGAGGAATTTCAGCCACATGGATAGATTGGAGGAACTGGGACTGTTCTTCTTAGAGAACAGAAGATTTAGAGGTGATTTGATAGAGGTTTGCAAAATCATGAGTGATCTGAACAGAGTAGATAGGGAGAAACTGTTCCCATTAGCGGGGGGGTCAAGAAGACATTAATTTAAGGTGATTAGCAAAAGAAGCAATATTGACATGAGGAAATACTTTTTCATGCAGTGCTTAGTTAGGATCTGGCATGCTCTGCCTGAGAGTGCGGCAGAGGCAAATTCAAAAGAGACCTTCAAAAGAGAATTGGTTAATTATCAGAAGCAAAAACACTTGTAAGGCTACAGGGAAAAGTCAGAGGAATAGAACTATGGCTTTTCCAAAGAGCCACCTCGGAATGACAGGTTGAATGGGCTCCTTCTGAACTGTAACCATTCTATTCCAAAAATCAATTAGCCTGATACGAAATTGTGTTGCATGGGACATATTGCCAACCTTTTGAAGTGACATGAGACACAGTGGAATCCTATATACTATCCAGTGGTAATTTACAGTAAAAGTATTGTTTACCTGTTTAGATTTCTTACTCTTAATTAGGGACTTTTAAAATCAACTTTTACCTATTTCCATTGATAAATTTCCACTGGGGGTGGTGAACTGGTAGAATTGATTGCTCTTGAATTTTGTTGAAAGAAAAATGACATTTTTGTACTCTTACAAAAATCAGGTCTGGAGATATTACATTCATAATGTCACGATAGATATTGAAGGGCCTTGATAAAAACCATTGCTCTGTTATTAACAAAATGGATACAATGCATACAATTGCTGCAAGATACTGTTCTTAGCACATTTTGCAAAATTTAAATTTTAGCATCAACTGTTTCGTATTTCAGTCAGTCACAGAATACTTGTGCTCAATATCTTGATGAAGACCACTTTACAAATTCCTTTTAGCTATCAATATTTTAAAGCTCAAAGTCAATTTACAAATATTTTCAATGCATTTTTCTACGAAAATAGATCGATCGTTTTTTGTGATCTTAAAATTTACATTACTTTTCAAATTGTATTTGATGCCATAAAAATGGTGTTTCTGCATGGTGTAATTAATGAAGGTTGAACAGTCTTGATAATGACTATAGCTATGCTATTACCAAAAGGGATGCACTATATTTAGCATAATTGTATCTTATAAATCTGTTTTCGAGGTTTTTCAAAACACTGCTACAAGCTTCCCGCCCCCTCTAAAGCACTTCTCCTACCTTCTTTTGAGCTGTGCAGCTCATAGCTTCTTTTCTCCTCCCCATTCAGTTTCTGAAGTTTATTTTCTCTCTCTCTTGTGTACTGTCCTTACCAAATGTTGCTTCTGTTTTTTTTCCCCAAGTGCCTTTCCCCATGGTCTTTTCCCACATGTTATTCCTCTTCTTTTTCCCAGCTGACTCTGCAGAGCTCCTACCTTGTGGCAATTCCATTGTGAATGACAGTACTATACTCTGTGTCTAGGAATTTTGGATGTTGTGAGAATATCTGCTCACTGTTCTAAGCAATTATAGTTGGAGCATGAAGAAAAGGAACATGACAAGTCTAGATAAATCTCCCATTGCCATAATGAAAAATAACCTTTTAGCACAATCACGGTTTCCTGGTCCATGCTTATAGCAAGCCAGATTCCTCACCAAAGGTGAGGACTTGGAAGATCTACCCAGTTCAATTAAAAAGATAGCTGTACTGTATCTTCTACAGTGTATTAGATTGCCCTATCATTTCTGAGGAGGAAGAAGAAAAGCAATATAAGGTAGGGCCTGAAATTTCTGGAGGTAAGCTCTGCCAGCATAGGGTTGAGGAACAGAACCCCTGCCTATCCTAAGCCAAGCACACAGGTTTATTCAAGAGAAAGTTCGAGCCTGGGATTGCAGCATTAGAATAAGAAGGCAGAGGAATAGTACAGATTATGCTGGATTTTGGGGGCACAAAATCTGAGGGAGAGAATTGAAAAATACTGCTAGATAACAGTAATCCCCAATATTCTGAAACACTGTCCTTGTGCTGTATTTCATGATCTCCATCCTAAAATTTCCTTCGCTCTACTCCCAAAACCTGCAACTCTGAGTGCTCAGAAACTTCTAGGTCACATTCCCAATGCCTCATGAGCATGTTTGAGATCTTGGGAACTCCCTGCCTATTGCCCCAGATCATAAGATCCCTCTCTGTGTGTTCCCAGAACCTAGGATCTAGAACTACATAGCATAGGTTTGAGCTGACAACCCCACTGGTAGACATGGCACTGAAATCCATGTATGTTTGGGTTTTGAATTGTAATCAGTCTGATGTCACATCTGGCTTCCTGTAGTCATGTGACTATGCACTCTCGCTTTAAGCAGGCAACTTAAGTAAGTTCAATAAAGACTTTCACAGGGACAGACACTAAACTTGAAACATGGACCAGGATTTTACATCCCCACCACAGCGTGCCCTCCAGCGGATGTGGCGAGCCACTTAAACCTCCATTCAGTTCGGTGGGACCAATATCCTACCCGGCAGGAGGGGCCGTAAAATCCTGGCCATGGTATCAGGAGTGGAGAAAAAATAGACGTTTGAACCCTTAAACTGTTGCAGAGAAGCCACAGCTAAGAAAGGCACACAGAAATGTTCAATCTGCAAAAAAGCCACTAAAAAGGAGTTAAGGAAGCAGCACTGAAGAAACACATAGCTGCCGAAAAGGACAAGGTAAAGAAAAAAAGAGTTAAGGAAAAGCAAACAAACTGAAGGCTGCAAGTAAAATATTGAATTAGTGGCATGGCTGCAGTAAATTTTCCACTTCCTTCTCCAGTAGAAATGAAAGGAGATACGTGGCAAAATTAACAGTTTCTCTGCTTGCAATGGCAGAACTACGAGATTGCAACAGACTTAATTAACAAGCCTGAACCGATAAGAGTAGCCACATTCCTAACACTGCTGGGGAGGGACTGCTGAAAATTGTGTACTGCCCAAATTCTAACTGATGGAATAAGAAAAAAGATGGCAGTGATTTTGAAAGCCTTGAACGACCGCTTTGAACCCCAAGTGAGTGTTACATACGAACGCTATGTTTTCAACACTAGAGCTCAGGGTGAAAACGAGACCATTGAACAGTATGTGACGGTAGTAATGCAGCTTGCAGAATCATGTGAATTTGGACAGGTAGAAGATGACCTGATTAAAAATAGATTTGTCTTAGGCGTGCAAGGCCCCTTGATGAGAGCAAGTCTGCTGAAAGATGAGAAGCAATAGACATGTGTTGAAATGCGGAAGTTGTGAAACATCATCTAGAGTGTAATAATGGCATGCAGATCAGGAGATGCATTATGCTGAGAGACATTCCAGGCCAAAAGAGCTGAACGATTGCAGACAAAGGGCAGGATGCAAATACTGCAGAGGACAGCATACAAAGGAAAATAAGGATTGCCCAGCATAGGGAAAGCAGTGTTTAACTGAAAGAAGCAGAATCATTTTGCGTACAAGTGTTTGGTGAGAAAAAGGCAAAACAAGCCTATACAGATGGGCACTGGAGGCATATCATCAGAAGAGTCTGATGAAGAACTATACACAACACAACAGGTTGGTTCTGTCAGGTCTATAGGTGACGAATGGTTTGTGACTGTCACAATGATGACAGCAGAGGGAGAGTATCAAGCAAACAAGGAATATCAGATAGTCACTGGTGTGTCATGCAACACAATGAGCTTCACAGACTTATGCAAAGTGGCACACCATGGCAATCCAAAAATGAAGCCCCTGAAAGTGAATTTGAGGCTATATGATGGCACAAGTGAGCGAACAAATTAGTTTGACAGCCCAGTGTATTGGCAAGAAGGAATATCTAGAGTTCCAGATCATAGATGGGACACAACGTCAATTCGCCTCAGCTGAAAGAAGTCTAAAGCTTGGGCTGGTAACCCTAAACGTGCAACAGAGAAAGGGCAGCAAAAGACTCCAGAGAGAAGGCGACAGAGAGAGGGAAACAAAAGACTGCAGAGCAAGAGAGACAATATTTAATTAAACTACAAGGTGGCTGTTCACCACGTCAGTGCAATGAAATGCATGAGCCGAAGGTAACTGAAGCAGTTCTACAGGAAAATGTGCACATTAAAGCTGAAGAAGATTTGAGGGGCAGGATTCCAGCTGTGCATATACTGTTGAAAATTAAATTGACGTCTTAATGAACCATGTTGTGCGAGATCTGAACAAACAGATTTCATAGACAACAGAAAGGAACCAAAAGGAAATAATGACCCTCAATTCCACAGTTAGCAACTCAAAGCATGAGTTGAAAAAACTCAACCAGATGTACAGCCAGGCAAAATGGCAAGCAGAAAAGACATGCAAAGAAGTTACAACCTTGAAAGACTTATTAAAGAATAAACATGTAGCCATGGAAAAACATGAGGAATCGGTCAGAGTACAAACTGTCAATGCTCTCAACAGGAGTCAGCCCTCATGTAAGCTTGGGACATGTATAGAGAAATTGCCACCTCGATCATATGTGGTGCACCACATATACTGGCGCTACCTTAGGCATATACGATCAACGAGTGAAGCTGTTCCTTCACTGCAATCAGCTGGTCAGGGAGAAGCACAGAGCTACCATCAAACCTGAAGGTCCAACTGTCCCCAAAAATCACAATGGAACAACAACAGTCACCAAGGCAACAAGAGGCATGGGAACGACACTCTACAGACAAGGAACAGCACCCAGATGAACAGCCACTGTCAACGCGCATGCGTTCCATTAAGAGACCTGCACGATTTAAAGACTATGGGAAGAATTTTTGAGTCGGCGAGGAGGGGTGGGGCCCGCTCGCTGACAAGTGAAATGATGTGCGGTGATGTCTGGCAGGTGTCCCGTTGTCACCACGCATCATTTAAATTTTCAGTTTGGCATGAATTGTCAAAGGCCTATTAAGGCCTGTTAAAAACTAATTCACAGAATCACACAGTGCAGAAGAGGACCTTTGGCTCATTGAGTCTGCACCGACACTTGAGAAACACCTGACCTACCTACCTAATCCCATTTAACAGCACTTGGCCCATAGCCTTGAATGTTATGATGTGCCAAGTGCTCATCCAGATACTTTTTAAAGGATGAGAGGCAACCCACCTCCACCACCCTCCCAGGCAGTGCATTCCAGACCGTCACCACTCTCTGGGTAAAAATGTTTTTCCTCACATCCCCCCTAAACCTCCTGCCGCTCACTTTGAACTTATGTTCCCTTGTGACTGACCCTTCAACTAAGGGGAACAGCTGCTTCCTATCCACCCTGTCCATGCCCCTCATAATCTTGTACACCTCGATCAGGTCACCCCTCAGTCTTCTCTGCTCCAACGAAAACAACCCAAGTCTATCCAACCTCTCTTCATAAATTAAATGTTTCATCCCAGACAACATCCTGGTGAATCTCCTCAACACCCCCTCCAGTGCAATCACAGCCTTCCTATAATGTGGCGACCAGAACTGCACACAGTACTCCAGCTGTGGCCTCACCAAGGTTCTATGCAACTCCAACATGATCTCCCTACTTTTGTAACCTATGCCTTGATTGATAGAGGCAAATGTCCCATATGCCTTTTTCACCACCCCAGTAACATGTCCCTCTGCCTTCAGAGATCTATGGACACACACCCAGGTCCCTTTGTTCTTCAGAACTTCCTAGTGTCATGCCATTCATTGAATACTTCCTTGTCAAATGACTCCTTCCAAAGTGTATCACCTCACATTTTTCAGGGTTAAATTCCATCTGCCACTTATCTGCCCATTTGACCATCCCATCTATATCGTCCTGCAGCCCAAGACACTCAACTTCATTGTTAACCACCCAGCCAATCTTTGTGTCATCTGCAAACTTACTAACCCTACCCCCCACATAGTCATCTATGTTGTTTATATAAATGACGAATAATAGGGGACCCAGCACAGATCCCTGTGGTACACCACTGGACATTGGCTTCTAGTCACTAAAGCATCCTTCTGTCATCACCCTCTGTCTCCTACAACTAAGCCAATTTTGAATCCACCTTATCAAATTACCATGTATCTCATGTGATTTTGCCTTCTGTATCAGTCTCCTATGTGGGACCTTGTCAAAGGCTTTGCTGAAATCCATATAAACTACATCACCTGCACTATCCTCATCTACCTCCCTCTGACAAAGCCATGCTAACTATCCCTGATCAAACCTTGCCTCTGCAAGAGGAGATAGGTTCTCTCCTTCAGAATTTTCTCGAATAGTTTCCCTACCACTGACATGAGACTCACTGGCCTGTAGTTCCCTGGCTTACCTCTACAACCCTTCTTAAATAGCCACATTAACTGTCTCCAATCCTCTGGCACCCCTCCCTGTGGCCAGAGAGGGATTAAAAATTTGGGTCAGAGCCCCTGCGATCTCCTCCCTTGCCTCCCTCAGCAGTCTGGGACACAAATCATCCAGACCTGGAGATTTGTCCACTTTTAAGCCTGCCATCACCTCCAATACCTTGTCACTCCCTGTATCAATTTGCTTAAGAGCCTCGCAGTCTCCCCGGGTTTCATACCTTAATCCTCATTCTCTTGGGTGAAGACAGATGTGAAGTATTCATTCATCACTCTACCGATGTCCTCTCACTCCACCCATAGATTGCCCCTTTGGTCCTTAATTGGCCCTACTCCTTCCCTGGTTATTGAACTAATAACATGAGCTGCCCGTCCAACCTTAAGGTTGGCGGGCAGGCGAAGAACCCAGGCGGCCTTCGCATTTTTTATGAAAACTCATCCACAGGCAGGATGAGGTTTCATGAAGTGTTCAAAAAGCCAATAAAAATTAAAAAAAAAAATTCATTGACATGTTTTAAAAGTTTTTAATTTATTTATTTAGATGTTTAAAGCTTAAACTAACCTCTGTGCCTCAGGGAGATTTTTGCGCATGTGCGAAAAGAGTGCAGGCCCCAATTCAGGGAACTCCCCCCCGCCCCCCCCCCCCCCCCCCCCCCCCCCCCCCCCCCCGGCCTGCACAGGGAGCAGTCAGCGCTTCCAAGTGTGCGTCATGCTGGGCCTTAATTGGCCCGCCCACGTAAATTGGCACGGCCCCGATTGGGGGCGCCGATCAGGTTCACGCCCGCCCCCCGCCCACCTCCACACAGCCCCCCTAATGGGGGAAATTTCTGCCCTATGTGTGCAATGTATATACAGAGGCTGACTAGTAGAAGAAACATGAGAATAGTGGGCGTATAGTGGGTAATTTGGGTTATTCACAGTCACACAAATGTGTCCTCTGTTCGTTAGGAAAAGTGGGATGCTTATATCTTTTGATTGATATGAAAAGGGGGATGTTTGGGTTTTGAAATGTAATCAGTTTGATGTCACATCTGGCTTTCCGTAGTCATATAACTATATGCCATGAGGCTGTCTCTCTGTAAGCAGACATCTTAAGTAATTTCAATAAAGACTCTCACAGAGCCAAGTGCTGATGAAGCACTGCTGTCCTTATACATGAAACAAGGTAGGGAACTGCAAGATCTCCTCAAAATGGAGGAACCCTCTGAAGATTTTGAAACTGTTCAAAAATAAGTGTGGCTACAACTTACAGGCCATTGTTTTGGAGGGTGAGCCTCTCCAGAGAATGGCACGTGGCCTCGGCTGTGGGCCGCTGAGCCCCATGGCTCTGGGAGTGGGGAATAATTAAAAGAGGCCACCTTCAGTCAACAGCCAGGCTTCGGCTTCAGCAAAAGGCCAGTGCACTGTTAGAAACATTGCGGATTGGAGGAAATAGACCACTCAGTTGGATTAATAATGAGACTAATTAATGTCCAGCCACATCTGGCTGGTAGTCTTGCCCCCTGCTTGCCTCCTAACCCGCCTCCACCCCCATGGAATTATCCAGCCCACTAAGAGAGAACGCCTATCTCATCTAGTTTACGCGTAACTTGAAACCGTACTGTGTAGTTGACGTTTAATCGCTTAGCACATCAATTATTAATTTTTTAAAATTACTGTAACTGAGCTTGGAAACTAAATTTAGACTTATCAGTGTCACTCATAGACCAAATTTAGAAAAATAAGTTATATTGCTGCTCTATATTATCTGTCAATGAAAACATACATTTGGAACTGTACTTAGTATTGTCTAAATATTGGTTAAAACCTACTGATAGGTGATTGGTGTTGTCCTAACATTAAAGAAGTTAAAGACTAAAACGTTCCTCAGCTTTCAGTGCAATTTTGGGGAAATTTCATTTTGCACTGATTTGTTGGAATCTTGTTCAGGCATTGGGGGGTCTCACCTGCTGGCTCAAGAGCTGGTGAGAGACCTGCCTGCCTCTTTTCAGGAAAGCCAGCTGAACCAGGCAGTGGTGAGACCAGCGGTGGGCCCTCCCCGGGATTCAAAACCCTAGGGGCTGAAGTCTCGCCTACCAAGAGTTTCTGGCCAATCAGAGTCTGGAGCTCTTGTGCTCAGCGGTGCCACTCGTGAGAACATGGCTGCTGCTGGAAGGACGGGCACCAGATTCCCAAGATCATGGAGTGACGCAGGCCATGCATAAGTAATGGGGGAGGTGGGGTTTCACTGGGTGGGGCCGTGGGGAGAGGTGTGCAGGGGGTTTGGCAGCATAGGCAGTGATGTGACGCTCACCACCCTCCCCCTTTCTGATATCTAGTCCCTTGATCAGGCACGGAGTGCCTTTAGTCGAGGGATCCCCTCTCCTCCCCCCAAGAGTGACACGCTGGCTGCACAGTGCACGCTGCATTGTGACAGGGCCGCATGCAGCTGGGTTAATACCAATGATGACAGGATGAGGCCCTCAATTGGGGCCTCTGAGACTGAGGGTCTTTTAATTGGGTTGGGGGTGTGGCATGGCAAGAGCAACCATGGGCTTTCCCGCCCAGAGCTTAATTCTGGCGGTGGCAGGGTTCAACTATGCCACCATCTCGCCTAATTAAACGCCCTTCCTACCTCCAAGCTCACCAGAGAGAGCAGAAGATTTGGCCCATTGAATCCATATCACTTAATTCCTCATCCTCACAATGCTTGCTCAAGTTTGATCCTGAAGCTTCACACCAGATTTTTTTTAAACTACAGAGTTAGCATTGATTAAAAAAAAGTTAACATTTCGAGTCCGCTCTGAAGAACTCATAAGGGCTTGAAACGTTAACTCTTTTTTTCTCTCTCCACAGATGCTGTTAGACCTGCTGAATTTTTCTAGCATTTTCTGGTGGTGTTTCAGATTTCCAATACCCAGAATATTTTGCTTTTCTCTTGAGCTGGCGTTGGTGCCAAGTGAAGCCATAGCTTAATATGTGTAGTATAAACAGGCTGAAGAAGGTTGAGCTAATACAGGACAAAAGCCATCAATGAGATAAGAACTGCGAGCTCAGGTGCAGCAAAACATGGGACAACAGAATACAGTGAACGGTTTGTTCATTCCTGGCAGTTCTACTAGACTTAAGGCTGGTTAATCGCTTGAGCTGCGTGAAGAAAATGATTAATTTAATTTCTTGCTGATAACTTTCGCTTTGATTGTCATTGTGTCGGTGTTTCCATTATGCAGCCATAAATGAATTTCGACATGTTGCTATTTTTTCTGATCGAAGTGAATGGAACAAAAAAAAATGAATGGAAAATAACCTGGTGTGCGCCTGTGTGACAATTTGAGCTCTGTACCGCCCCTGGAGGGGTGCTGCTAAATGCTGAGGACTACATACTGTACAAGGGAGGCAGGGCAGTCAGTGAGCTGCCACCACCATCGCTGTGGTCACCATTCCAGCCCGGATCACTTCCTTAAAAAAAAGCACAACACTGCTCTGCACGTACAGAGCAGCTGGGAGCCATGGCGGAGAGCGGCGGCGGAGGAGGAGCGGGCGGTCTGCAGCAGGGATCGCCGACGGTGTGTGTCGGCTCCTCGGACCCGGTGCCCCCCGTGCCGATGTCGCTGGCTGTGCCGGTTGTCAGCTACGCCGTGGTTGCGGAGAGTGGCCGTTTGGCCGCCGCGGGAAGTCAGCAGCAGCAGCGGGAGAGGATCGCGCTGAGGAAGGCGCAGCTCCGCGGCTACCCCCGGACAAAGAAGCTGGAAAAACTCGGCGTTTATTCCGCTTGCAAGGTACCAACTGGAGCCTGCTGCTCCAAGAAGGGGCAAAATACGGGGCCCGGCTCTCGCAGCCAACAAACTAACTCGCTTTTAAAACAAGCTCTGCAATGAAGTGACATATCAGAATTAATTTTGTTTTGAATGTATTCGTGTCAGGTCGGCGTCGGCTTGTTTTGCAATAGGGGGCGGGTTTGTTTCTGTCTCTGGCGCTTATGTGTTGTAAACAATGTTAGGATCGTTACATGCTGTGTCATTTTCTAGAACTCGATGACAGGTTTTAAGATTGTAATGTAATGTTCGTGTAATTTTCTCGCATGCTGGTGTGGCAGAGTCGTATGTGTACTGTAAATAACGTCACTGAGAAAGTTTTTATTTCAGGTTGACTTTTGATACTGATGAATTGCCAAAGCCAATACATTTCTTAGTTGCGATAATGTTACTTTCCCTTTAAAAAGAAGTGGAACTAAATATAGATCTCGGGGATAATCATTTCTCTGGCACAGAAATTGCAATGCATTGCAACCCCGCACCCATTCGAAGTGATGCAAACTTTGTGCTACCTGCTCATCTCAACGATTGCGGCGTGTAGCCCAGCGTGGCTGAGTGGCTGCACCTACCGCAGGAGGTCCAGGTACGTGCCAGGCTAGCACACGTTATAGCTCGCCTGCATTTTTTAAAAGCCAACCTGTATCTCTTGAGATTGGAGGGGGTTTGGGGGGGGGGGGGGGGCGGTGGGATGCATTCTGGCTGAAGCAGGTGCAACTGTTCGGAAAATGTTTCAGAAAAAGGGGAGTACCAAAGGAGCAGCAGACCAGGTTGTTTGATGCAGCACTGGCACTCTGCGCGGTGGAAAGGTGGAGATATCATGTTTCCACAGGGGAACACAAAGCCCTGAAAGCATAAACTGCAATTGAAATTGGAGAATGTAACCATGGAGTCTGCTCTGAGGGTCTGTCTGCAGTGCCACAGAATTCAATGACCTCACATGAGTGGTCAAGTTCAGTGAATGCATTTTTAAATGCCATCTCTCACCCACTGGACCACCAATGCAACATACCGCTCAGTTCACCACACCTGTAATACTCATCCATTAGCTCTCTAGCAACCAAGGCTCATGCCTAACATTCATACGCTCCACTTCATCCTCACACTGTTATCACACCTCGCAGCTCCCACACACATCCAACTATTCAGGTGACATGCAAATCAACCCATTGCAACGCACTCACAAAGACTTCTCTCTTGTGGGACAAGGGCACACATGATGGGGGGAGCAGCAGAGAGCCAGTGAGGAACAGGCACAACTGCATCTCTTGAGTGACTTCGAGAAGATGGTGCTGAGAATATCCAGAACGACAGTATGTTCCTGCCTTATGCACCTTCCCAAATCCTATTAGATACTCAAGAACTGGGGCCTAACCAGTTGGTGCAGCCTTATGATAAAGGAGGTAAACAAGAGCCAAATTGTCCCAGATTTGCACTAAGTGCAGTAGCAGGTGGGAAAAAGGACGTTTTACCTGCCGGCCGCAATGGTGGCTTTTCGCACCATATCATTTATTCTTGGCATGTCCTGCCTCATTAATAATGCATTCACGGGGAACATAGCAGCTTGCTGGGGGGGCAGGCTCAAATTTGCCCACCACGCCATGACCGCAGCACCTCCTTGCTCCGGGCACCATATTTATGTCCTCATGTCCTCAAACTTCATGTCCTCAAACCAAGATGGCTTCAGTAGATAGGTGGCCCCCGAAAGCAAATAAGATGGCAGCCTCCAAATTTAGTGACACCTCTCTGGGGCACCTCTGGCCGGTACGATGTCCTCTACCCCCACTTTGGCCCCAGGAAGTCTACCAGGGTCACCAATCCAGCCTGGGAAGCGATGGCAGCAGCAGTCAGCGCCACCGGAGCACAGAGGAAGTCAGCCATACAGGCAGGAAGAGGATGAATTGTCTCATCTGTTCCACCAGGGTAAGTCAACCATCTCATCACTCTTAACTCACAAACCCATCACGGGGATCTGACGCTTCAGGGGACAACACTGCTAACACTCACACACACCCTCACATCTCCATCAGATTCATATCGTCTGGAGCTCATGTCCTCATCCCGCCCATGGCTCCGCTGTCCACACAAAAATTCCATACAGTGCCATCCTGCTCACACTGTCTGATCTGTTTTCATGCAGGAGAAGCTGGCTTACAACAGCAGGAAGGGGTCCCAGACCAGGGTGAAGCGGTCTATAATAGATGTCTCACTCACTTTGAGGAGCATATGATCGTGCTGACTAGTGAGGACTTGGACTGTGCCTGCGGCAACAGTGAGGTCGGCAGCGAACGCTCACGTGAGGATCCTCACCCCTCTCTCATTGCAGCTGTGAGTGCTCTCTCTCTCTTGCTTTTGACTCTGCTGCCATGCACTAATTATCTCTACTTTGGTTCATAGGGAGCTCTGCCAAGCGATCGAAACCCTCAGCCAGCCAATCCCTCAGCTTCATCCAGGTCCTCACCTTCAGACAAGAGGACACCTCCTCCATTGAAGAACTGGAAATAAGCAGCTTGGAAGACCCATCAAGCACTTACCCACACCCTGCACCAGTGCAGAGACATGCATTGGTGGGACCTAGAGTAGGCTTGGGTTCACAACCTGGTGATCACCTCATGGACACATGTCTGCAGCAAGAGGAGGCAGGTTCAGTCAAGTTCCCCAGCACTCAGAAGACTGCTGGGGAAGAGGCATCTGTGAGGCCTGAGTCAGATGATGAGTCTCTGGATTTGGCCTTCCAAATCATCCTGGAGAGTCAGCAGAAGGTGAGCGAACATAACGCAGAGCTGTCGGAAGCCCTCAACAGAGTTGCATGCGAGTTGGAGGAGCGCACCTGCCTGCTTTCTGATGAAGTGGTGCCCACATGTGCGCATATGAAGGTCTCCATGGGAAGGATGGTGGGCGCCATGGAGACCCTGGTCCAGCAGAACACAGAGATGCACCTAGATTTGTACTCCATTTTGGTAGCCATGGATGAGTTCCTGCAGTGGCAATGCGAGAGGGAAACAAGGTACCGCAATATCCGTCCAGATGCTCCTTCCCATCAAGGAGTCAGGCCGGGGCCCTTGGGTACCCAAAGGAAGGAGGAGCGGCAGCTGTAAACCCTGGGTCATCCACTCAGGAATTTCAGAGGCTGTCCTCTCCCTCGGATTCCCACTCACAGTTGGACTTTCCTCTCCCCCATCTTGCCGATTTTTGGCTTTCTCACCATATTGTCCTCTCACGCCTGCCATGACGCCCGACACCAATGGGCAGCAAAATTCTGGCCGATGTCTGATGAGGAAACACTGTCACTTGATTTGACACCCACAGCTACCAACTCAGATATTGGCATTATGTGTATTTTAGAGGGTAAAATAGAGGTGAGATTGGGTCACAGGGCACAAGTGGGCTGCAGCCAGGACAGAGGGAAAGGGCAGCGTTTGTGCCAGCTTCCCAGAGGGAGAGATTGCAGATGAATTCTGCTGAAAAGTACTAGAGGATGTCACGAAGGTGTCATGCAGGAAAAAGCTAATGGGCACGTACACAAAAATGATTGGTGCATTGGTAGCCTTGCTACAGACTGTTGTCAATGCCAAGGAGCATGGATGTGTCTGGCTCCAACTTTGCACAGTGCTTCATCCAGAATTTGGAACCTATCCTTTCCAGTGTGGAAATGGTAGCCAACTCCATGATAGCATTTATGGGCCCAGCTGTGATGCAGCATCTGGTGGCTGATGTCTCAGTTTCCTTTGCAGTACAGATAGAGGCCACCCTATAATGCTGCAGTGGAAGCTCAGGCTGTGGTCGTGGGACCCATGCTTGTTGCCATGCAAGTTCAGCTGCTCAGTCTCAGCAGTCAAGCAATCTGTGCTGAGGCACAGCCCCAGGGCAGTGGCAGAGGCTCCATGGTGTAAAACCTGCACTCTCAAAGCCACTACCAGGATTACCAGCATTCATCACCATGGTTCTGTGTGCATGGTTGTACACCAACTGTATGTTAAAGGAGTGGAACCCTTTGCAATTTCTGTGCATCTCTGAGTTGAAATGTGGCATTTGCTGAACAACATGGGGAGGATCTTTCGGTCAGCGAGCAGGGGTGGGGCCACGTAAAATGATGCGGGATGACGTTGGGCAGAACTCCTGATGTCACCCCGCGTCATTTCCATTTTCAGGTCGGTGGGGGCATAGCCAAATCAGCAGTGCGCCCGCCAACCTGTCAAGGGCCTATTGAGGCTATTTAAAAAGTACTTAACATCATTAATGGACCTGCCTGTCCAACCTTAAAGTTGGCGGGCAGGCTGGGAGTCCTGGCGGGCTTAAGAAAAAGCATGAAACCTTATCCACTTGTGGGATGAGATTTCATGAGGGTTTTTAAATATTTAATAAAGGTTTCAGTAAAAGTGATGTGACAGTGTCACATGAGGGGACATGTCAGGGAAATTTTGATATTGTTTCTTTAACATTTTTAAATTTGGAGCCGATCTCCCTGAAGAAGCACAGCCTCAGGGAGATCAGTGTGCTCTTTCACGCCCCTGCATAAAAGAATGCACTCCCGGCTGAGGGAATCCTCCCCCCCTCGCCCGCACAGGAAGCTCACAGTGCTTCCTGTGGATGTCACGCTGGGCAGGCCTTAATTGGCCTGCCCATGTAAAACGGCGGCGCAGCCCCAATTGGGGATGCCGATCGGAGGCGTGCTTACCCACACCCGCTCCTGTGCTTTCTCTCTTCCCCCCCCCCCCGCCCCGACCCCGATGGGGGAACATTTTTCCCCATGTGTGCAGTCAATGTCTTCCTGCACCATGGAGAATCCCTCTATTGAGCTACCCTGCTTGCTCTTTCTGCTTGTCTCTTAGAGGGCTTCACTGACCTGCCTGATGCAGCTGTGCCAGCATTCTCAGTTCACCAAGTAATGTCGGCTCTACATTTGTAGGATCCAGAGACATGGAAATTGAGGGTGATGATGACTTGCAGATATTGTTGGAGGAGGTGGCACAGCACAGTGACCACCTCCTTGGTGAATTGTGTGGTCACTGCTCCTGGCTGAGAGGAGGTAAGAGAAGTTATCTTTGAATAACCTAGGTGGGTACAGCCTACTATTGAGAGCCTTCCCTCTCCTCCCTTTGCACACAGTTTCTGTGCTGGCCGTGCTCCATATTCCCCGTAATTCTGCAACCCAACAGGGACTGCAATTGTGGATGCCATGAGCAGGAGCAAGATTTCTGCTCAGAGCCCTTCAAGTTCCACTCAACTTGTTGCAAAGGTCCAACACCACATCCTTCTGACTCCCAACAACTTGTTAAAAGTTCTTCCCACAACCCAGAACATAATACTTCCACTAACACTGTAGCAGCAGCAGAAACAGTCAAAAACAGCTCACATGGAAGTTCCATGCTGATCTCCTTAAATAATGCTAGTGGCTCTGGGGGAGTTCTTCATGTGTTCAGAGGTGCACGTTTCAGAGGAAGGCATTAATAGAATTTGTGAGGTCCAAAATATCAGATCAGGCACTAAATCATCATTTGACACTGGCTGACATCATGATCTGTCCACTCCACATGCTTTCAGTGCATGTATGGCACAACTGTATTTTCCCCCCATAATATGGCAAGCCGTGCTGGAAGTGGCAGGGATCTACTGCCATTTCTAGCCCCTCCAGGCTCCCATGGTGCTGAAACCAGCAGTGCTACAGAGCCCTCCAAGCCCAATTTTGCAGCCAAAGTATCTTTCAAATGATTAGGTGATGGCCCAGAACTTCCAAGGAGTGACAATCACAGTTGGATTGCCACTCCCTACTCCTTTTTGCTTAAGGTCTGGAACTGCACATTTCTCGCCTGGTGAGAAACCTTTCAGCCCAGGCCTGGGGAGAAACATGCAGCCCAGCAGCTCCTGAGTCCTTCCAGTGCAGGGCGGGAGCATCGGGGGAAGTGAAGCCACAACCCATTTTTTACAGCATTAGCTGCCTTGATGCAGTAGTTTTAAAGGTCCCAGTGTTTAAATGTCACTTTGAGAAGCCAGGGAGAAGGTAAGTGTATAAGGAAGGGTCGGGGAGTGGGGTGGCTGGGTTGTGGGGGGGAGATGTAGGATGAGTGGTGGGTGGGTTGGGAACATGGGGCTTTCGGGGGAGGGTGTCAGTCAGAGGGCGGGGGGTGGTCAGGGAATAGGGATGGGGTGGGGTAGTCAAGTGGTGGGGGCCTGGTTGGGGAATCTGGGATAGCCAGGTGGTTGGGGTTATTTGGGTGGTGGGGTTAGCCAGGAGATGGGTGGGTGAGGGGGTGGTAGTTAGGTCATGGTCGGAGTGTGTGGGGGTATCAAGGGGGTGGGGTGGTGTGCAGTCAGATGGTTGGGGAGCATAGTTGGGGTAGCAGGGTAGCCCGGTGGTGGGGGATAGTTGGGTGGTGATCAGGGTGGGGGCTAGCCAGGGGTGGGGGAGTGGTGGGGTTTGGCCAGTAGGGGAGGGGTGATCGGATGGTGGTTGGGAGAGCGTTGCGGTAGTTGGGGTAGGGGGCATAGCTGGGTTGGTTGGGTGGTTAGTCGGGGAGTGGGGTGGTAATTAAGGGGCAGGTGTCTTTGGGTGTGGGGGTGCAGTTGGGGGTCGGGAGAATCGTCGGGGGTCGAAGGGTCAGGTCAGTATCATAGTTACCCAGGAATTAGAAGTTGTTTTAATCCTCCTAACTTTTCCTGGGTAACTATTCTGCAAAAAGAGCTGGAACTCTGATTTAAAACAGAGTATCGGATGGTTTCTGATGCACCTTAATTGTCTATCAGAAGTTTAAATGCAATCCTTGTGCGGGGACTTCCTGGGGATCCCCCAGCACATCTTCAGGGGTACTTTGGTCGTACGGCCCCAGGTGGGGGCTGTGGTTGGTTGAATTAATTCATATACAATCTACTTTGGTTTGCTTGTTGTTCGAGGTAATCAACTTACAACAAAGTATTAAGGAAAAACTTGAATTTGGCACTGAAGTAAGCTGAGCCTGGATGAGTACTCTGGAGAAGCATTCTGGAGAGAATTTATTTTGTGAAATGTGTGCATACAAATATAATTTAAATCAGGCACTGTATTACAAAGTCTGAGGTAACAAGGTGATTGGAAAGGGTAATAATGTAGAGAACATGCTTCAATTTTCATCTCTGTTTCCTTTTATCAGAAAAAAAATAAGATTCCAAGTGCACATACTGAATTTCACCAAATCCTGCCTTCAGGGAGCATGTATTGATTGCACTGTAAACTGAATATGGAATTAAGCAGATAGTAACATTTTGTAACTGCCCCTTTGACTGCATGTAGGTATCTAGTTTGTTTAAGTGAAATTGCAGAAAAATATGAGCACTTTTAGACTCAAGTTATGTAAGAGGTACTCTGAATTTTCACCCCTGCCAGAAAAGACAATTACTTTTGAAGTATTTGCTCATGATTTGCTTTTTAGTTATATCTTTTAATCAATGAATTTTAACAATGTATTTAAATATAGAAATGCTACACTATAGAAGATCTGATATGTATGACATGACTGTCCTGTACCCCTTTAGGCCGAAGAATCCTGCAAGTGCAATGGCTGGAAGAACCCAAATCCCCCTCCAACTCCTCCAAGAATAAGCCTCCAGCAGACAGCAGTCAGTCTTACAGAACTGTGCCGGAGCTGTTGTCATACACTAGGTAAGCATAAAGCTTTCTCCCACCCACTTTCTGGCTAGGAATGAATAATGCAGTCTAATCTCTTGATTTAAAGTTGTTCAATTCAAATAATCTGAGAATTTCACTTTATCTATACTGCAGTTTATCAGTACCAATAGAAAGTCCTTTGCTACTTTGAGCCGGTTAATAGTATTTTCCAATGGGAAGCCTATGGAGCTGGTGTAGTAATTTTAAACTGAAAACACAAGAGTGGACAGTTGTACATTATTATTATTTAAAGTTGTATTGCACTTTCTGTGCTTACAAAGTTGTTAGATTTGTGATTCAGGTGATATTGGTTTCCAAGTATTTCTTTAAAAATATATAAATATTTTAACTTAACTAAATCTTTGTTAGCACTTTAACACCAAATTTGCCAAATCTAACCTATTGCCTTAAGACCATTGCCCACAGATTTGTTTTCCTTAAAATTTCTTTGGTCCTTTCAGAAATGCTGTCTCTTAAAAAAACAACTGAATTGTCTTACAGGCAGAGTGTTAACACCCTGGGCAACAGCAACCATGATCTGATTTCACTTGGCATAATCTAGTATAAACAGTGAACCAATTCTGCATACTAGTATTCAACTGGCTTCAGAAGAGGAAACTTCAAGGGAATAAAAGACTTTAAACTAGTCAGAGGTAGTAGTCAAGAAAACCTCAGTTCAGAACAAATGGGGTACCTTCAAAAACATTTAGCTGAAAGTACAAAATATGTACATACCAAGGACTAGTAAACACAAATGTGACCTGCGGCTATCATGAGAAAAGGAATAGAAAATCTATTAATATCAAAATGCACAAAATCAGGTGTATAATTTGCATTTTTTAAGCTGAAAATGTAAGAGGTTTAGTTGTACACATTACATTTCTACATTGGCTAACTTTGCTAAGGGGATATGGTCTCATTTTACAAGAGATATAATATGGCTTTCAAGGTTTCATTTAGTTCTTTATTTTGGAACTTTTTAAAAAAAGTCTTGAGTGTCCGGTGGATGCCTAGGAAATATGTGGAAATTGTAGCCTGTGGTAACATTATAAAAATGGGAAAAAAGTTAACTATGACTGAAATTGGGTGTATGTTTGCTAATGGTCTTTTAACTGAGCTGGATGAATTACTCAGCATAGCACACTGCCTGAAAGAAGAACCCCATGCTGGCTTCAGTCACTCAGTTCTTTTCAACTTGACGCTCATCATTCTGCATGGCAGGTTTCATCATCAAAGGAACACAACGCTTAAGCTTTGTTTTTCCTTCTTTTAAATTTTTGAATGCCAAATTACACCCAACATCTGAATTCTGGGAGCAATGGCCAGAAGGCGCGAGTAGTATTAACACCAATGAAGTAATAAAATATATTGGCACTATTTGAAGATGAATTTGAGGAAAGCTGGATAAACACACTGAATAACACATTGATGATGCATATCGTAGGAAAATAGGTTTTACAAAAAGGCCGCTGATAAAATGGTGGTGGGGGAAGGAAAAAGGAGGAATTGATGCACAGGTGTTATTTTTATATTGGAATTTCAAATTCCTTTAACTTTTCTATCTAATCCTGCTATTATCAAATTTCTGTAAGTTCTCCATTGTCAATATTTTATATTTCCTTTATATCTGTCAATCTTTTCAGTTAATTGTTTTTTTACAATATCAACACTAATTTGCTTTTATTTTGCAGTGTTACTTGAATAGGGCAAATTTACATCACTATTCAGCTGTCTTTGTATCTGGACATTTTGCCATTTTTTTTCAGTGGGCAGCTTGCTATTGTAACTACAACCCCACCCAAAAGCTGAAGACCTAGATTGAAATTGCTGCTTCCTCTAACATTTTGACTGAATGAATCTTGATTTTTTTTTTGTTTTTGTTTTTTTCACAAAGTCCTCATGATAACAGAATGCTTAATCTGGGATAGGAGAAGAAAGGTAGATAAAATTAGCAGTAAAACCCACTCCTTTAAGACCCTCCAGAATCTCAAGTGCTAACAAGCACACAATCTTCATCTCTAACCTTGTTTACATAATGAAAAACCATTCTAAGTGCATACTTTGCTCATTTTACAAAGCCAACAGGCAACATTTGGGTGCAAGTCAAATTTAATGTTAAGAATCACACGGAGACAAACAGAATTTTAGAGTCAGGGGGTGTTAAAATATATCCTCAGCCCACCAGCAACCTTTGTCAATGCATGGAACTGAGATGGCAGGCAAGGACACAAGGCCGGGGATACATAGAGGCAGCAATGAATGTTTAGATAACTGATTGTGGAGCATAGATGGCTGCTGAAATTAAGTTGATGCTACGTCAGATGTTTGCAAGGATTTTCCTCTTTATCTCTCAACAGCACCACCTCGTAGTTTAGCATGCAAGAAGGTCCATTAACTTTACAGGTCACACTGACTATTATCGTATCTGCACAAGCATAAATTCAGTGCTGCATGGTAGGTGCTGGTGTCCTTGAAACAAGTGGTAAATTTTGGCTTCTTGCCCTCTGCCGATCTTTCTTTGAAAAGGCCCATTCCCAGTTAGGCTTGCCAAAACCCACAGAAATGATGAGTGGCATTTGGTAGGTGTGGCCAAACAGGCAACACTGGATCCTATTCACCCTGGAATGCAAGTCCGTACAAATGCTGCGATTGGAAGGCTTCTGTGGAGTTTTCCAGCATAAGATTTAGACAGACAATTTCTTCTCAAGGTGTGCCATTAAGAGGTCTGCTACCACAGCTCACATTGGAAGGTGGAGTTTTCTCCAACAGTGGCTGACAAAGCATTGTTGCAGGTGCGGCTGACAAGGCCGAGAGAACCTCGCGAGCGACTTGACTTGCCGGGCATCCTTAAATAGTTCCTCTTTTCCTCCAAATACTAAAAGATTTCCAATGGCAAAGACTAGTACCAGAAAATAGAAAAATAAATAAATAAATAATTGCACCTGACTTAAGAAAGCCTAAATGCCAGCTGGGAACAAAAAACTACAAGGTGGGCCATTAAAAGATTTAATGCACTTACCTTGAAAATGAGTAGGCCTTTGAAATGCCCTCCTGCCTTCATACCTACCTGAGGCCTTATCTTCCATCAGTTTTCACTTGGTGTGCCGGAGACTCAGCATCCAGAGTTCTCTGCAAGTTCTTCTTTTCCCCTTCTTTTGATACAGTAATGAAGCTCCCACCTGTTTCTGGCAGGAGATTCAGACATTCATCACAGGCCTGACAAATATTCAACTTTTAATAACTGAGTGGGAATCTAGCGATGCTCAGTCCTACCAGATTTTTGTTCCTTTTCCACCTTGCATCAGCCAAAATCAAGATGGTTGTGATATGGCAAATACTGTCTATCTGTTTTATAACTAAATTTAATCTGCATTTTATTTCAATCACTTTCCATCTCTTTTTTTTAGCACCTTCATTGGTGGGATAGTCTTAACATTGCTGAATTTTTAGATTTGTTTGGACCTTTCCATTTATGTTTGTAAGCCAACTTGATTTAAAATAACAGAATCATTTAGCAAGAAAATTGAGAGCTCCAGTGCATTTACTAAATGTGCTTCTAAATTGTGTGGCCAGGAAATAGTCAATCCGTTTACAGCACTTGATTTTCCCATTCTGGTTGGTGGTCTTGTGATTTTGTTTTAATGGGGTTGTGTGGGATTTGTAAAGCCAATACTGGTCAAGTTCTGTCGAAGGGTCATGAGGACTCGAAACGTCAACTCTTTTCTTCTCCGCCGATGCTGCCAGACCTGCTGAGTTTTTCCAGGTAATTCTGTTACTGTAATTTCTTTGTTTACCCAGAGGGAAGTGAAACCCTTTTAAAGTTGAAGTGCAAACCAAGAAGAAACATTGTACTGTTGTGTTTTTCAGCTGATCACGTTTCCCATTTGGAAAATGTATCAGAAGAAGAAATGAATAGGCTACTTGGAATAGTACTAGATGTGGAGTACTTATTTACCTGTGTCCACAAAGAAGAAGATGCAGACACAAAGCAAGTTTATTTTTACCTGTTCAAAGTAAGTGAGATAGATAATTTTCCATTGTATCTTATTTTAAATCTTTGACAATTAAGTAGGTACCTAATTCTTTGAAATGTTTACTCAAATAACAATTATTGATTTTTAAATCGCTTCTGTACAAACTGTTAAATACCCTCTACTAAATAGAATTCACAGGGCTACTTGAAACCTAGCAACAGCTTTACCAACAGTAAATGTTTGGTGGCTATTTATGTAAGATGTATTTAATTACTTCACCAGTCATTGCCAGGTTCTGCTGTGGCTTCGGGGGACCAAGAATCCGTAAAAAGGCATTTTGAGACAAATTGCAATAGATATAATAAGTAGAAAATAGTATCGTTACTTACAGAATGTTTTAATGCATTTAATAGTGGCTAGTGCCAAAATTGGGAGAGCTGATGTGCCTCATGGAATCATATCTTACAGAACATCACCATCCCTGGGTATGTCCTATCCCACCGGCAGGACAAACCCAGCAGTGGTGGCGGCACAGTCAGGATGGAGTTGCCCTGGGAGTCCTCAACATTGACTTTGGACTCCATGAAGTCCCAAGGCATCAAATATGGGCAAAGGAACCTCCTGCTGATTACCATGTACCACTCTCCCTCAGCTGATGAATAAGTACTCCTTTTTGAACACCACTTGGAGGAAGCACTGAAGGTGACAATGGCGCACACTATACTCTGGGTGGGGGACTTCAATGTCTATCACCAAGAGTGGTGTGGTAGCACCACTACTGACTGAGCTGGCTGAGTTCTAAGTGACATAGCTGTTAGACTGGGTCTACAGCAGGTGGTGAGAGAACCAACAAGAGGGAGAAATATACTTGACCTCATCCTCACCAACTTGCCTGCCGCAGATGCATCTGTCTATGACATTATCGGTAGTAGTGACCACAGCACATTCGCTGTGGGGAGAAAGTCCTGCCGTCACATTGAGCATACCCTCCATCATGTTGTATAGCATTACCACCGTGCTAAATGGGATAGATTTCAAACAGATCTAGCAATTCAAAACTGGGCACCAATGAAGCCATCAACAGCTGCAGAATTGAACTCGAACACAATCTGTAACATCATGGCCTGGCACATTCCCCACTCTACCATTACCATCAAGCCAGGGAGTCAACCTTGGTTCAATGAGAAGTGCAGGAGGGCATGCCAGGAGCAGCACCAGGCATACCAAAAATGAGGTGTCGACCTGGTGAAGCTATAACACAGGACTACTTGCATGCCAAGCAGCATAAGCAGCAAGTGATAGACAGAGCTAAGCGATCCCACAACCAACGGATCAAATCTAAGCTCTGCAATCCTGCCACATCTTGTCGTGAGTGGTGGTGGACAATTAAACAACTCACTGGAGGAGGAGGCTCCACAAATATCCCCATCCTCAATGATGGAGGAGCCCAGCACATCAGTGCAAAAGATAAGACTAAAGCATTTGCTACAATGTTCAGCCAGAAGTGCCGAGTGGATGATCCATCTCGGACTCTTCCGGAGGTGCCCAGCATCACAGATGTCAGTCTTCAGCCAGTTCGATTATCAAGAAATGGCTGAAGGCACTAGATACTGCAAAGGCTATGGCCCCTGATAATATTCTGGCAATAGTACTGTGCTCCAGAACTTGCCGTGTCCCTAGTCAAGCTGTTCCTGTACAGCTACAAACTGGCATCTACCCGGCTATGTGGAAAATTGCCCAGGTATGTCCTGTACTCAAAAAGCAGGACAAATCCAACCGACCAATTACCACCCCATCAGTCTACTATCGATCATCATTAAAGTAATGGAAGGGGCCAGCAACAGTGCTATCAAGCGGCACTTGCTTAGCAATGACCTGTTCACTGATGCCCAGTTTGGGTTCCGCCAGGGAAACTCAGCTCCTGACCTCATTACAGCCTTGGTTCAAACATGGACAAAAGAGCTGAACTCCCGAGGTGAGGTTAGAGTGACTGCCCTTGATATCGAGGCCGTATTTGACCGAGTGTGGCATCAAGGAGCCCTAGCAAAATTAGAGTCAATGAGAATCGGCGGAAAACTCTCCACTGGTTAGAGTCATACCTAGCACAAAGAAAGATGGCTGTGGTTGTTGGAGTCAGTCATCTAATCTCCAGGACATCACTGCAGGAGTTCCTCCAGCCATCTTCAGCTGCTTCTTGAGTGACCTTCCTTCCATCATAAGGCCAGAAGTGGGGATGTTCACTGTTGATTGCACAATGTTCACCATTCACAACTCCTCAGATACTGAAGCAGTCCATATCCAAATGCAGCAAGACCCGGACAATATCCAGGCTTCAGCTGACAAGTGGCAAGTAACATTCGCGCCACAGAATTGTCAGGAAATGACAATCTCCAACAAGAGAGAATCCAACCATTGCCCCTTGATGTTCAATGGCATTACCATCACCGAATCCTGCACTTTCAACGGCTTGGGGGTTACCATTGACCAGAAACTGAACTGGACAAGCCATATAAAAACTGTGGCTACAAGAGCAGGTTAAGGCTAGGAATCCTGTGATGAGTAACTCACCTCCTGACTCCCCAAAGCCTGTCCACCATCTACAAGGCACAAGTCAGGAGTGTGGTGGAATACTCTCCCCTTGCCTGGATGAGTGCAGCTCCCGCAGCACTCAAGAAGCTCGACACCATCCAGGACAAAACAGCCCGCTTGATTGGCACAACATCCACAAACATTCACTCCCTCCACCACTGACTCACAGTAGCTGCATTGTATACCAAGATGCACTGCAGGAATTCACCAAGGCTCCTTCGACATCACTTTCCAAATCTATGACCACGACCATCTGGAAGGACTGGGCAGCAGATGGATGGGAACACCACCCTCCAAGCCACTTACCACCCTGACTTGGAAATATATCGCCGTTGCTTCACTGTTGTTGGGTCAAAATCCTGGAACTCCCTTCCTAACAGCACTGCGGGTGTACCTAAACCACATGGACTACAGCGATTCAAGAAGGCAGCTCACCACCACCTTCTCAGGGGTGAGAAATAAATGCTGGCCCAGCCATCGAAGCCCACATCTCGTGAATGAATAAAAAAAAAATTCTGCCGTACATAGCTCAAATTTAATGTTCGTGCACATTGGTTAGGGTTGCCACTTTGGCTGCAATCTGGACATGAATTGCATTCAAAATTGCACCAGCTTTCTAAAATGAATTCCACTCAAACTCATTTGCATATCACAGAATGTAATATATTCAATGAACCAACTCCATCAAGCAGTGTTTCAGAACATAATTTTTTTTTAATTGCGTGAAAAGATATTTCTTGACATATTAGGCCAGAGGAGCCGAGTGTGGAATTAAATCAGGCCTGCCACCCCTGAATGCAGATTTGAGGTGGCCGCAAGGGCTGCCAAGTGCCAGCATGGGCTGTTTAAAAGGGCTAACTCAGTTCTCTGGGACTTTGCCCCAGTTATTTTGTTAAATATAAATATCTAAATATTTATTACAGCCTTTACTATAGTTAAAAAAACTCTCCCATGAAAGCCCATTCAAAACTTTAAAAAAAAATTCAAGTATTTAATCCCTTGTGAAAACAAAGAAAACAAAGAGACTTGTCTTCATAACCCTACATCAAAGTCCTTTAAAAACCTCTGACCTGTCAATCAAACTATAATCTTTCAACACCCCTGCTCGGATAATTGTAGCTTGTGGAAAGCAGCCAAATGTTAATAATAGAATATATACAAAATACTGCCGATGTTGGAGATCAGAAATAAAAACAGTAAGTGCTGTAAAACCTCAGCAGGTCTGGAGAGAGAGAAACAGAGTTAACGTTTCGAGTCCAATATGACTTCTTTAGAACTTCAGCTAACTCTAGATGATACCAGAAATGTTGAGATTTTCCAGCATTTTCTGCTGGACAGATTTTTTTAAACTCTCAGGGTTGGCAATATAAATAACTTCACAGTTTGACAGTTCTACAGATCCTCCCCACCCATCATGAGCCTTTACACCTCCTTCATAAATTCATAACTTCCACACTGCAGGATAAGGCCCTTGCCACAGTGAAAATGGGGTCTGCTTGAACTCAGCACTTGAATTCAGATGGTCCTGCTGAGTTCATATTTCCCTCACCTGTGAATTATGCACTTCCCCCTTTCCTCTACTGGTGAAAATGGGATCTTTCAGAAATGGGGGTGGGACTTCCAGACCCAGATCCGATCCACAATTTTCAAAGGTCCATGGAGCTCCGTTGCTCTGTGAAAGTCCAGCCCACTGCTGTTGCAGTTTTATTAATACAGCTGAAAAATGTTTTTTCACAAAAAATAAGCTTCTTAAAGTTTTTTTAATCAAAGCCCACCATCAGTGAGCGCACCAATTTTAAATAACTTAAAATCATTTTAAAAAACTATACAGGACCTTTTATTTTCATTGGTGTACGGTGGTCAGCTTCTTAGTAAATCAAATATATTTTTGATATCTAAACGCTTTTGAAAGGTCTGTTAGTGTTTTCATGCCTAAAATACACTTAATCTGAAGACCACCTCAAAGGCCCACAGATGGACTCTGGGGCTGTGGCCGCTTTTGTGGGTGGAGCTGGCTTTCAGTGTGAAAAATCATGGAAGCTATTGGGTAGCTGTTTATTAAACCAGTGGAAAAGATTGCAGGAACATAATTTGCATTGGGTGTAATTTGCAGTTAAAATTCCTCAATTCTTTGTTCTAATTTGGTCAATTATGGGCAAGTTGTGGGTGAAAAATAGTGCAATCTAGCAAAAACTCCAGGCCCATGTGTTTATAGTGCACGTCATGTGTTTTAATATATGTATATATATATAAAATAGAATCTCATGTATGACTGACAATGAAGTGTCTTTTACACTACTATTTCTGAATACACAGACTTACGTGGGAGTATTGTTCTACAGGTTGTTTATTTACTCCTGTAGGCTGTTCATATGTGTTTCACCAGCGAAAATCAGCAGACAATTGAAATATGGTGACCTCTGTAGCAAAACTTTACTCTGTCCACTTCAGTATCTCTATACACGCACATATTTGCATGAATGATCTTTGGATAGTAATCAAGAGTGGGAACCTTCACTGACTTTTCCTTTTGTTTGTATGGGAAGAGGTGGAGGCATTGGACTAAATAGAGTATTTTTTGATTTAAAAATAAGTTGCAATACAGTATTTATCTGATAACTGTTATGGACAGGAGAGAGGGAAGCAAACTGCACTGATTCCTTCTCACCACCACTATGATTAACTCAGACAGTTAGTTTATTTCACATTCAAAAACCTGGAGGAGTGTCCACAACTTCCCACTCCACTACACACACACACAAACACACACAGTATGAGGTTGTTTTTGGGGGGGGGTCGGGGGGATAGAAAAAAGAGGTTTTATAGTACAAGAACTACAGAAATGAATATTACTTCACGTCATTTTCAAAGTCCAAAGTCAGACGTTAATGAGGAATTCTTTCCTGTAGGAGTTTGAGTTCAGCTGGCAGAAGACAGCAGTTGTAGGGTTCACTTTGCAGTTGGTGCAGTTACTGCAGGTGAAGTGGGTACGCAGAGACCTTGCTGGTTCTGTAGGTGATGGTAGGAAATCTTTCAGCAGAGACAGGTTTGGAGGATTTAAGAGATGGTAACTGAGTGCTTGTTCAGCTAGGCAGTTGGAGACCTTTCCAGTTGGATGTTAGAACAGCAGACTTAGGATTTCTCAGTTCTCAAAGGCATATAGAGATTTCAAAATGGTCACTCAAGTCATGTGACCTCCTTTCTCCAGAATGACTTCAAAAGGGGTGTTTATCCAGTGTCTGGAACTGGCTTTGATTTCAGGATTGTAAATTTCCCAGCCATTAGATGTTGAAAGAGTTACCATCCATACTGAGGGTCTGGTTTTAGGAAGCCATTGTCTAGGCGGACACTCTGACTCTGTTAAAAGGGTGAGCTTGTCAAATGCAAATGACATCCTTTGGTCACATTTTGAAATGGGCCTGGATAGTCCCAAGTGTGAGATGAGTCTGTTTACAGCCCTGCAGGAATAATGAGTTTCAGTGTGCGAGTCTCCTGGATTTGCGATTACAAGGGGTCCGTACAGTGAGGTGTGAGATTCCACTAGCTGAGAAAAAAATTCTTTTGCTCTGTAGCTCCTGGTGGTAATTCCCAGGACAAAGGGCTAACCCTGTGATCATGTGACTTGTAGCAGCCCTTTTTTGGTTCAGCAGCAGGCCACTTTCTTTTAAAATGGCAAAAGAATAAAGTTCTGGATTCCTTTTCATGTCCCAGGGACCAACCTATTTATTGAAAACTACAAGTTTTTTTAAGCTTTTATGGAACTTTTGAGTTGTATCTTTCTGTTTTCAACTTGATTTAGCAATTCACCCTGCTACACACCACCACACAATCTCCCCTCCCTCTCTAGCCAGGAACCCCTTGCTGAGAAGGGAGTTCCATATCTTTCTGTGAGTCTGCTTTCAGTGTTCTTGTACATTGCATCTGATGAACGTACCCTGATGGGAATTGGAGGTAAAAACTCATTGCAAGTAATGTATTCCATAGAGTCACAATTCTTCGTCACCCTTTTGGTGTGTATGTAGCTAAATCATATTAAAAAATCTCATGTCTGTGTGCATTTCCTGTCAACATTTTCCATCAAATTTTATATGCACATTTATCATGGCAATAGCATATGTAAATTGTCATAATGTAATTATGCTCTCCTCTTACTAGACATACGCAGCAGCATCACCAGTAGTAGCGTGTAATTAACATAGAAAATAGGAACAGGATTAGGTCATTCAGCCCTTCGAGTCTGCTCCCCCATTCAGTATGATCATGGCTGATCCTTTCCCTCAACACCATACACCCGCACTCTCCCCATACCCCTTGATGCTTTAGAGTTTAGAAATCTATCTTTTTTCTTCTTAAATATATTCAGTGACTTGGTCTCTGCAGCCTTCTGGAGTAGGTTAACCACCCTCTGCGTGAAGAAGTTCCTCTTCATCTCAGTCCTAAATGGCCTACCCTGTGTCCTGAGATTGTGACCCCTTGTTCTTGACGCCCCCCCCCAGTCAGAGGAAACATCACCCTGCATCCAGTCTGTCCAGTCCTTTCAGAATTTTATATGTTTCTTTGGGACCCCTTCACATTCTTCTAAACTCCTATTAATACAAGCCTAGTTGACCCAATCTCTCCTTATATAACAATCCTGCCATCCCAGGAATCAGTCTGTTGAACCTTCGATGCATTTCCTCTATGGCAAGTAAAGAGACCAAAATTGCTCACAAAATCCCAGGGGTGGTCTCACCAAGGCCCTGTACAGCTGCAGTAAGATATCTTCGCTCCTGTAGTCAAGTCCTCTTGCGATGAAGGCCAACATACCATTTGCCTTTTTAACTGCTTGCTGCACCTGCATGCTTGCTTTCAGTGATTGGCGTACAAGGACACCCAGGTCCCTTCGTACATCAACATTTCCCAATCTTTCACCATTTAAATAATATTCTGCCATTGTTTTTCCTACTGAAGTGGATAACTTCACACTTATCCACATTATACTGCATCTGCCATGTATGTGCCCACTCACTCAACTTGTCTGAAATGCCTTGAAGCCCCTTCACATCTTCTCACCACTCCCACTCCCACCAAGTTTCGTGTCGTCAGCAAACTTGGAAATATTACATTTAGTTCCCTCATCCAAATCATTGATATATATTGTACATAGCTGGGGCCCAAGCACTGATCCCTGTGGTACCCTACTAGTCACCACCTGCTACTCCGACCAATTCTCAATCCATGCCAATATATTACTCCCAATCCCTCGTGCTCTAATTTTGCACACTAACCTCTTATGTGGGACCTTATCGAAAGTTTTCTGAAAATCCAAATACACCACATCCACTGATTCTCCCTTATTTATTCTGCTAGTTATTTCCTCAAAAAAATTTCAGTAGGTTTGTCAAACATGATTTCCCTATCATAAATCCATGTTGACTTTGTCTAATCCCATCGCTATTTTCTAAGTGTCCTGTTATCGCATCCTTTATAATAGACTCTAGCACTTTCCCTACTACTGATGTTAGGCTAACTGGTCTGTAATTCCCTGTTTTCTCCATCCTTTTTTAAATAGTGGGGTTTCATTTGCCACCTTCCAATCTGCCAGGACTGTTCCAGAATCTACAGAATTTTGGAAGGTGATAACCAACGTATCCACAATTTCCCTGGCCCCCTCCTTTAATACCCTGGGATGTACATTATCAGTTTGACATGTTTACAGGAAAGCTTTCCATTATGACTGGGGCAATAGAAACTTATAATATGAAAGTAAAAACATAAGGAGAGCTTGTATTTCTTCAAATTGGGAACTGAAATGAGTCTGCATAGCCTGGCCCAATATCCTCTGCCCTTTAACCCCACTTCACCTAAAGACTATTTGTCTAGACTTCTCTTGTGCAATGCCACAGATTGAATACTGTATGTCTGCATAGTATTTAATATATAGATAAAAGCAGAATACTGCAGGTGCTAGAGATCTGAAATAAAAACAGAAAGTGCTGCATAAACTCAAATAAGCATATGTAATAAGTTTTGGCTGAAAATAACATAATACAGAAGAAACATTATTTGATTGACAGCTCAGGCTCTCTGACCTCTGTGATCAATTTACATAAATAAGTGGTTTGAAGTGTTGACAGTTTTTCAAACTTCAAAAGGCCTTTTTGTTCAAAGGAGAAAGTGATCAATGGAGTACATTTTTCAGTGCTTTTTTTTAGACATCCCATTTTACATTGTAATGTTCACTGGTTGTAGAAAGTGTACATTGGATCTATTGGCACAGAAATGACAGAGCCTGGCATAGGAGTCATAAAGGGACATAGTGGACAGGTGGAAGGGCAGAGCTTGGCATATAGGCCATGAGGGGACATAGGAGGCGGGTGGCAGAACAGAGCTTACCATAGGGAGCATGAGGGGCCTGAGGGGTTGGTGGAAATGGTAGAACTTGGCATGGGGCATAAGGGGATATAGGGGGTAGGTGAAAGGGCAGAGCTTGAGATCGGGGGCCTAAGGGATGGGTGGGTGGTTGGGGGGGGTGTAACAGCATAGGAAGCATGAGGAGACATAGGGACTGGATAGAAGGGCAGAGCCTGGCATAGGAAGCATGAGGGGTCTGACGGAGTGGGGAGGTAGTGTGAATGAGGCATGGGGAGTGTTTTGAGGGGGAAGGGGGTGTGAGGGAGGGCCTTTGTGTTTTTTTTCACTGAGACAAAGTCCCACAGTACTGAGACAGACTATTCAAACAGCCCAGGCAGCCCGTGTGGCTGTCTGCACACTTCTTCCCGTGTTGGCTGGCCTGACTCCCTCTCGTACTCAGATCCCTCCTCAGCCTCCTGAGGCAGGCGGGTCAAACCAGGAATTTTCCCAACTCCCCCTCCCCATCTCGAGGATGAAAATCCAGGCTTAAGCATCTATACTCTTATCTCTAAGGTGTTGCAAAAATCTGGTTCACAATTCATATGTTTTAAAAATATAACTTTTAGTTTTAGGAATTAAAACTTTAGCTGTAGAAAAATGGGGGCATCTGCTTGAGAAACTAGTAAAAATAACTCTGAAGTAAATCCAACGCAAACAAGCAGTCAATGTCCAAATGCAGCAATGGACATTATCTAGGCTTGGGCTGACAAGAAGCAAGCAACATTCGCCCCATACAAGTGCCAGGCAATGACCATCTCCAACAAGAGAAAATCCAACCATCGCCCTTTGACATTCAATGGCATTACCATTGCTGAATCCCCCACTGTCAACATCCTGGGGGTTACCATTAACCAGAAACTGAACTGGACTAGCCATATAAATACTGCAGCTACAAGAGCAGGTCAGAGGCTCGGAATCCTGCTGCAGGTAACTCACCTCCTGACTCCCCCAAAGCCTGTCCACCATCTACAAGGCGCAAGTCAGGAGCGTGATGGAATACTCTCCACTTGCCTGGATGCATAAAGCTCCAACAACACTCAAGAAGCTCGACACCATCCAGGACAAAGCAATCCACTTGATTGGCACTACATCCACAAACATTCACTACCGCCTCCACTGACGCACAGTAGCAACAGTGTGTACCATCTACCAGATGCACTGCAGGAATTCACCAACGCTCCTTAGACAGCCCCTTCCAAACCCATGACCAGTACCACCTAGAAGGACAAGGGCAGTGAACAAATGGGTACGTCTCCACTTGGAAATTCCCCTCCAAGCCACTCACCATCCTAACTTGAAAATATATTGCCATTCCTCCTCTGTCACTGGGTCAAAATCCCGGAACTCCCTCCCTAACAGCACTGTGTGTGTACCCACGCCACGGACTGTAGAGTTTCAAGAAGGCAGCTCACCACCAGCTCCTCAAGGACAATTAACAGTGGACAATGAATGCTGGCCTTATCAGCAATGCTCATGTCTCATGAACAAACAAAAACAAGCCTGGGTATATTGAACTTAAAAGGTAGTCTGTGTTTATCTTGCAAGGTCAGAGTTGATAGTGAAAACACTTCAACAGTGAATGATCCATCTGTAAGCTATAGTGGACCCAGGGAGACTGGCACAAAGGCTTTTTGAACTACATTAGTAATATAAGTTATTCATATAGGTTACAGAATCAAAGAGTGGCATGGAAGGTAAAATGATTTGCTAATGTTTCTGTTTGGGAGCATCCAAGAGCATGCCATGTCACCACGGAGACAGGATGTGGAGGTAGAAGGTTCTTTTGTTTAATTTATGTGTGTATTTGCTGACAGTAGCAAGCAGTTCAGTTTGGCAACAGATAGAGCTAGTATCAGATTTGGTCGACTGTAGGCTGCAACTTAGTGAATGGGGAGAACCAAAGGAAAGGAATGTTAGACAGGCATGCATTTAAACAGAGATAATGCTAACTTTATCATTTGCCTCATGGAATGCAGGTGGGAGCTTGAGCTCAGTTTGGAATTCATGAGGGGGGAAAGAAGCTGGAAGAATTCCTAGTTTGAAGCTAGAGGAAGAAATCCACAGTGTTCCTCATAGAGCCTTGTGGCATATTGCAGTCAGCTTGAATAGTTAGCTTGGAAAGAGATGTACAGAAGCTGTTGGAGCAGATTGGGAAATAGCATTTTCCAGGTGGACATTTTATGTATGTCCAAAGCCAGGACAAGGAACTGAAGAGTTCACAGTAAAGAAACTTGTGGGAGTAGCTTTGCCTAAAGCTAATGCAAGGATCAGCATAAATCTTGTACTTTGGAAAAAGCTACAATACTGAGGAAAATTAAAGTAAATTTGGGAGGACAGTGGCATGCTTTCGGGTTCGTCCAAGGTGAAAGGTCAATGAGCCTTCAAGGTTTTGTAAAATAACAGAACTCTGAGTTCATAGCATAAGTATTATAAGCTATAAAGTTAACTTAATTGTGTTTACCTTGTTTAATTTTTACATACAATAAAGTTTGCTTTTGTTTTAAAAAAAGCGAAATCTTGTGACATAATTCTGTCAGTTATTTATTGGGTATTTAGTTTTCTCTTTAAATGTTAATGATCTCTAACACGATCATAAAAAATGTTACCATTAAAATTGCATTTCACTCCTCCCAGTGGGCTGAATAATACAGTGGTGACGGTGGGGCGTTGGAGGTGGGTAGGAGGTTGGTCGTGAGGTAGTTGTGTAGACAGCTCACCCGCCCCCACCGGAAGCAAAGTCAGCGTGGAGCCGACCCACTCCATGCTGACCTGCCCCACAGCCATAATGTACTGCGGGCGGGCTTAACAAGGGCCAAATGGGACTTCACCCCATCACAGGGGAGGAAGCCCCACCCCTTGGGGGGCGGCTGGCGAATTAATTTGGCCAGCAGCTCCATTAGTCCCTATAGCCACAAGGGCCCGGCGCGTTAGTTGCAACAAGAAGGTGGAGAAGTCCCAATGGACCCCCGGAACAGGTAAGTCTGGAGTCTTGGACAGGGAGGGATTTAAGGCTGAAGGGGCATTGGGAAGAAAGGGGGTTCCTTCTTAGTGGGGGGCTGCCCCCGATCTACAAAGGGCAGCCCCTGAAGATTGAACCCCCCTTCCTCTCTCTCCCCCCCCCCCACCTTGAAGAAGGTACTTAAAAAATCAGGCTGCCTGCTCCCGCCTGACTGACTGCTCATGCCAAACGTTTTATGGCGTGACAATGTATTATCAGGATCAACTGGCTGCTAACAAGCCTAATTGACCCTTGATAACCTATCCAAGTATGGTGGAAGGGCTGCTGGTTTTGGGGCCTGTCGGCTCCCTGTAATTTAGGAGTGACCTTGTGAGTGGACTGGAAGATGGGGTGGGCACCCGCCCTATTTTACATGCCACCCCTGCCAGAAACACACTTGGTGGGGGCACATAAATGCAGCCCACTGTTGTCCCCTGTGCTCAGTCACCCAGATTTGTTCTGTAGGTGGTACTACAGTTATTTTCAGATTTCAGTTATTTAATTATTTTTTCTTTTCTGCCTCAAGCCAATCCTTATCTATAATTGCTTTATTTTACTTATGCTACCACCCCTGTTGAGATCTAGTGAAGTACTGGCTGCAAATAGCGAGACAAAGGAAATGAGGGTTGCACAAGAGAGAAGAGTTGGAACATTGCAGAGTTCCAGAGGATTGGAGAGCTAAAGATGGCTACCAGACTGGAAAGGGCAAGATCATAAAGCGATTTAAACATGAAGATGAAAACTTGAAATTTTGATGTGCTAAGGGACCGGGAGTTGATATAGGTCAGTGAACACGGAAATAATGAGTGAGTGGCTCTTGACACAAATTGTGATGTAGACAGGCCAGCTTTGAATGATTTGAAGTTTATGGAGGCGGAAAGGGAGAAGGTGGCTAGAAAAATTTTGGAATAGTGAATCTGGAGGTGAAAAAGACAAGGATTGGCAATTCAGCTACAAATGGACTGATGCAGAGGTAGATCCTAGTGAGATGGCCCCCCTTTGCTAACTGATCTTTAATTGTTTTTCAACACTGAACCGGCAATCATGTTTTGAAAGCACTCATTGCACTTGACTTTGTAAGCACAATGACCGCTTTTAAAGCTAAACTGATGACTGTGCTATTCTGTCCTGGGAAACTGGCCAAGACCAAGTAGCAGACCTGGTGGAACAACAGGTATAAACACAGAAAGCCATAAAAGAGAGTGAGGAGACAATGGTAAACAATGAATGATGAAAAAAGAGAGCACAGAAGAGCAGCAGGCAGGAGGATTTAGAGGTGGGAATGACAAGGGAAAAGTAGAGGGCAGAATCGTTCCAGATTTGCACTAAGTGTAGTAACGGGCTGGAAAAGGAACATTTTACTCGCTGGCCGCAATGGCACGTTTTCGCATCGTATGGTCTCAGTCCCATCTCATTAATCATGCATTCCCAGGAAACATGCTGTTTCACTGGTGAGATGCCTCCAGATCGTTGGCCACGCTGTCACCTCACGCCAGGTGCCATATTTAAAGTGCATCTGCGTGCACACCTGTCGGTGTTTCCAACCCAGGACTGCCACACAGCCACACAGAAGGCAAAAGGCAAGAAGCCTGCAGACGCCACCCCCCGATTTAGTGACACATCCCTAGAACACCTTTTGGACGCCGTGGAGACCCGCTGCAGTGTCATCTACCCCCCGGTCTGGGCAAAGACCAGCAAGCAAGGCAGTGGCAACGGTGGTCAGTGCCAATGCCCTGAAAAAGAGGACAGCCACCCAGTGTAGAAAGAAGATGAATGGACTCATGGGTTCTGCCAGGGTAAGTCACTCTTTTCAGCACTGTCAACTCACACACTCATTGACCCATCACACATCCACAGGGGTCTCACAAGGGACAACACCACTAACACTCACTCACCCTCACATCTCCATCAGGCTCGTATCCCCTGGAGCTCGTGTCCTCATCCCGTCTATGTCTCCGCTCACCACACAAACATTCCACATAGTGCCATGTGTCCTGCTCACATTCTCTCCAACTGTTTTCATGCAGGAGAAGCTGGCTCACAGCAATAGGGAGAGGTCCCAGACCAGGGTGGGTTTGTTGGGATGGCCCACATTAGGCCCCTCACTTATTTTGAGGAGCATGCGATCGCACTGACTGGTGAGGATGTGGACAGTGCCTGTGGCAGCGGTGAGGTTGGTGGCAACTACCCACGTGAGGATCCTGTACCAGATCATCCCTCTCTCAACACAACTGTGATTGCACTCTCTTCTGCCTTTGACTCTGCTGCCATGCACTAATCACCTCTACTTTGGTTCACAGGAGCTCTGCCAAGCAACCAACACCCTCAGCCAGCCAGCCCCTCAGCTCCATCCAGGTCCTCACCTCCAGCCAGAGGATACCTCCTCCATTGAAGAGCTGGAAATAAGCAGCCTGGAAAACGCATCACAGTGCTTACCCACACCCTGCACCAGTGCAGAGACACACACCTCAGTGGGACCTGGATGGAGAGCAAGCTTGGGTTCACAATCTGAGGGTCACCACATGGATATGTGTCGGCAGCAGGAGGAGACAGGTTCAGCTGAGCTCCCTGGCACTCAGAGGACTGCTGGGGAAGAAGCATCTGTGAGGTCTGAGTCAGATGACGAGCCTCTGGATTTGGCCTTCCAACTCAATGTGGAGAGTCAGCAGAAGGCAGGGAAACATGCAGTGCTGTTAGAAGCCCCCAACAGAGTGTCACATGAGTTGGAGGAGTGTGTTTGCCTGCTCACTGATGAAGTGGTGCCCACATGTGCGCGTATGGAGGTCTCCATTGGAAGGATGGCGGATACCATGGAGACCCTGGTCCAGTGGAACAAGGAGATATGTGCAGACCCACACTCCATCACAGTGACCATGGATGAGTTCCTGCAGTGGCAACGTGAGAGGGAAATGGGGCACCTCAATGTCCCTCCTGGTGCTCCTTCCCCTCAAGGTGTCAGGCCAGGGCCCTCAGGCACTCGAAGGGAGGAAGAGCGGCAGCTGGACATCCCTGGGTCATCCACTCAGGAATCCCAGAGGCTGTCCTCTCCCTCCGAGTCCCCTTTACTTGTGACCCCCTCAACCTATTCCTCTGTCACTGCTGAACGAGCAGCTGGCCCAGCCAAAGCAAGCCGGGGTCTTCAAGGCCTCGGCTCTCCAGAGGACCCAAACCGATGTCATCAGAGGCAAGAGGGCCAACCATTCCACAGGTTGTCTTCAACCTTCCTGCAGATGTCAGGGCAGCACCTAGAAGAAGTGGTAGTCCTAGAAAACTTAAGAATTTCTGATCACAAGCTTTTTCAAAATACTTCCTTGAAAATTTGCTATTCATTTAAAAAATGTCTTATCGCTGCTGGTATCCTTATTTACGCATGATCTTTTTTCCTGCCAAGCTGGACCATGTACTCATAACTGTTAGCACACAGTTTATACACAAGTTATTGTCCTTTGGTAATACTTTTTACTGGGGGAGGCAGTGGCATTGTCACAGGATTGGTAACCCAGAGACCCAGGGTAATGCTCCAGGAACTCAGGTTTGAATCCTACCCCGGCAGATGGTGAAATTTGAATTCAACAAAAATCTGGAATTAAAAGCCAAATGATAACCATAAAACCATTGTCCATTGTTGATTGTCTTTTAAAAAAACCCATCTGGTTCACTAATATCCTTTAGGAAAGGAAATGGGCGAAATGAGGTTTCCTGAAGGTTTAATAAAATCTATAAATATTTTTTGAACAATTCATAAATATGCCCCCTCATTATTTTTATCTTTCTTTATTTAAAGGTTTCAATATGAATTTAATCTCCCTGAGGCAGCTCCGTGCACTCGCATGCGCAAAAGAACGCAGGCCCCGACTCTGCCTCCTCCTCCCGCCTGCAAAGATAGCGCTGAATGTTACCGGCCGTGCGTCACCCTGGGCGGGCCTTAATTTGCCCGCTCACATAAAATGGCAGTCAGGAGCTGATCACGGGCAGTGATCGGCTCCACGCCTGCTCCTGACCGGCCCTCCCAACATGGGGAAAATCCCTGGGTCTGTCCCGTCCAAGCAGAGGTGGTGGCACAGTGGTATATAGTCGGGAGGGAGTTGCCCTGGGCATCCTCAACATTGACTCTGACCTTCATGAAGTCTCATGACATCATGTCAAACATGGGAAAAGAAAACTCCTGCTGATTACCACAAACCTCCACCACTACCCCCCTCTATCCATATTGAGGATACCCTCCATCGTGTTTTGTGGCACTACTACTGTGCTAAATGGGATAGATTTTGAACAGATCTAGCAACAGACTGGGCAACCATGCAGCGCTGTGGGCCATCAGCAGCAGATTGTATTCAACCACAATCTGTAACCTCATGGCCTGGCATATCCCCCACTCTACCATTCCACCAAACCAGGGGATCAACCCTGGTTCAATGAAGGGTGCAGGAGGGCATGCCAGGAGCAGCACCAGGCATACCCAAAAGTGAGGCGACAACCTGGTGAAGCTACAACACAGGACTACTTGCATGCCAAACAGCATAAGCAGCAAGTGATAGACAGAGCTAAGCGATTTCACAACTAACAGATCAGATCTAAGCTCTGCAGTCCTGCCACATCCAGTCATGAATAGTGGTGAACAATTAAACAACTGACTGGAAGAGGAAGCTCCACAAATATCACCATCCTCAATGATGGAGGAGCCCGGCACATCAGTGCAAAAGATAAGGCTGAAGCATTTGCAACAATCTTCAGCCAGAAGTGCCAAGTGGATGATCCATCTCTTCTGGAGGTGCCCAGCATTACAAATGCCAGACTTCAGGCAATTTGATTCTCTCCATGTGATATCAAGAAACAGCTAAAGGCACTGGATACTGCAAAGGCTATGGGCCCTGACAATATTCTGGCAATAGTACTGAAGTTGAGTTCCAGAACTTGCCACACCCCTAGCCAAGCTGTTCCAGTACAGCTACAACACTGGCATCTACCCGGCAATGTGGAAAATTGCCCAGGCATGTCTTGTACCCAAAAAGCAGGACAGATCCAACCTAGCCAATTACCGCTCCATCAGTCCACTCTCGGTCATCAGTAAAGTGATGGAAGGGGTCATCAACAGCGCTCTGAAGTGGCATTTGCTTAGCAATAACCTGCTCACTGACATTCAATTTGGGTTCTGCCAGGGTGACTCAGCTTCTGAACACAGCCTTCATTCAAACATGGACAAAAAAGCTGAACTCCAGAGGTGAGATGAGAGTGTCTGTTCTTGACATCAAAGCAGCATTTGACTGAGTGTGACATCCAGGAGCCCTAGCAAAATTGAAGTCATTAGGAATCGGGGAAAACTCTCCACTGGTTGGAGTCATATCTTGCACGAAGGAAAACAGTTGTGGTTGTTGGAGATCAATCTTTTCAGTTCCAGGACATCCTGCAGGAGTTCCCCAGGGTAGTGTCCTAGGTCCAACTGTCTTCAGCTGCTTCATCAATGACCTTCCTCCCATCATAAGTTCAGAAGTCGGGCTGCTCGCTGATGATTTCACAATGTTGAGCACCATTTGCGATTCCTCAGATACTGAAGAAGTCCATGTCCAAATGCAGCAGGTCTGAACAATATCCAGGCTTGGGCTGACAATGGCAAGTAACATTCATGCCAAACAAGTAGCAGGCATTGACCATCACCAACAAGAGAGAATTTAACCATCGTCCCTTCACATTCAATGGCTTTACCATTGTTGAATCCCCTTTATCAACATCCTGGGGGTGACCATTGACCAGAAACTGAACTGGACTAGCCACATAAATACTGTGGCTAAAAAGAGCAGGTCAGAGGCTAGGACTCCTGCAGCGAATAACTCACCTCCTGATTCCACAAAGCCTGTCCACCATTGACAAGGCACAAGTCAGGACTGTAATGGAATACGCTGCACTTGCCTGAATGAATTTCAGCTCCAACAACACTCAAGAAGCTTGACACCATCCAGGACAAAGCAGCCCGCTTGATTAGCACCCCTTCCACAAACATTCACTCCCTCCACCACCGATGTACAGTGGCAGCAGTGTGTACCATCTACAAGATGCACTGCAGAAACTCAGCAAGGCTCCTTAGGCAGCACCTTCCAAACCCATGACCACTACCATCTAGAAGGACAAGGGCAGCAGATACATGGGAACAACACCATCTGGAAGTTCCCATCCAGATTACTCACCATCCTGACTTGGAAATATATCGCCATTCCTTCACTGTCGCTGGGTCAAAATCCTGGAACTCCCTCCCTAACCACACTGTGGGTGTACCTACACCACAGGGATAGCAGCGGTTCTAGAAGGCAGCTCACCAGCACCTTCTCAAGGGCAATTAGGGATGGGCAAGGACACCCAAGTCCCATAAATGGATAAAAAAAACCTTTCCCAGTTGATGAGTGTAACTGTACCAAATTAAAATGTTTCTGTATGTCATCTGTGCTGTAGTGCAGGTTGAAAGAACCAAAAGGAGATGGTTGAGGTTGAAGTAATTGGGGGACTGGAATGTGAAAATTGAAGAAATTGGGGGCAGGTAAGCATGTTTTGGAGGAAACAGGCTGCAGATACTGGTGAAAAATGAGTGGGTTAAGGGGTGGCACAGATAATCTTTATATTTTTTCAACTAGTTTACATTTTAAATATGTTTATGTAAATTATTTAATATATTCAATTTAGTTATGTTCCTTTTTCAAGATCTGACTAAAAATTGTTAAGTTTGAATTGACTCAATAATGCATTGCATGTCTTATAAGGGAACAAGAATGAAGCTGTACACTTCTGCTCTTTAACATTAGAATTAAATGTAGCATGAAATAACAGCCCAGTTCCTAGGTGACTGCATATTCCCCCAACGTACTGTTAGCAGGACTACAGGAAATCGGCTAGATTTAAAGAAAATATATAAATTCTACTTCAGTTCCTGCTAGCAGTTTTAGTATTACAACCCCTTTTTATCAAAATAGGCTGTCAGTCTCATGTCAGGCATGCTTGCTCTGCATAGTCTGAACTCAAACCACGGATCTTTCTGGTGTATGTGATTCAGAACCACTATATACAGTGCATTTATTAACTAAGAGATTAGATATACCTAGAACTCTCTAGTTTTAATTACTTCAGTAGAATTTACGATCGTTGTTAAATATTGTTTATATCCTGTTTAAATCTGTCGTGGTTCCCAATTTATTTGCTTCCCATTCTTGCTGTAGCTTGGTCTTTGATCATATTCCCCAGAACATTTATCATTCTCATTGACACTAAATGCTCCCCATAAATTTGAAGGCCATCTTCATTCCATTTTATGTTTTTTTTTCTCCTCCCTGGACTCATGATGTGTTTTTAATTCCATTTACAGCTTTTGAGAAAATGTATTTTACAAATGGGTAACCCTGTGGTGGAAGGACCATTAGGAAGTCCACCTTTTGAGAAACCCAGCATTGAACAGGTAAAATGAGAGAAGTTTGCAAACTGCAATCTGTAGATTGATTTTAGATGTGGGCGTTGTCAAAACAGTTTGGTTCTAAAGCAACAATATGCCCAAAAATAAATATTGGGGGATGGGAGAGATTATTCCTGCTGAGATTTAGTATAGGAAAATGTAATCTAAGAGTCCATTGGTTGGGTTCTTTTTGAGCTTCTTGTTCTTTCCTTAAGTGTGTTACCCTCTTTTTCTTCAAATGCTACCATTTGCTCCTTGAATTCCTAATTCATGCCTTATTCCTCCATGTATGACAGCACAAATGCTGTATAAGCATCCTTGTAGCAGGCAGTAAAACCCCTGTTTCTGACTGAAAGTGCTGCACAGCTGACATTGCTGACAGTTTTCAGGTGTCGCAGTCTGCCCAGACAGCCCAGTGCTCAAGTCACAATCACTGCTTTGGAGAAAATACATGAATTTCAGGCATCGAAGTATGAAATCTGCCCAGTGGAAACTTAGCCAATTCCTAAACCACTTTCAATTGAAGTGATTCAGCTAGGCAGTTTTATAAAAATGTTCTTACCTTCTCATGTTTTTGGATGGTATTGGAAGCTGTAGGGAAAGGCGTGGACTGAAATGATAAAAACTCTTGAACACAAAGGCCTGGATTTTTGCTCCCAGGTTAGGATTGCAGAGTCGGACCATTTCCCGGCTCCGCAAGCCCCACGCAGGAGAAAGTAGCCCCAAAAGGTGGGATTTTCATTACAGGGCGTTGGATTCACTGGGAATCAGTCCAGGTGACTCCAGAACGAGTGCAGAGCATTATGGGTGTGGAGGCGGACTGGGTGGAAGGCCTGCCTCGATGCACCGGCACTGTATTGAAGTTTTTAAAAAAATTTAAAACAACCCTCCAACTCTCACCCCCACACACTCTCCATGTCAACTCATGCCCTCCATACCAATGGCTCCTCATACACTCCATGTCAACCTATTCACCTCTGCCCACCCCTACGGCCCCATATCCCCATTCCAACCTCTGCCACCTACCCAAACCTATGGCTCCTCACACCCTCTATGCCAACCTCTGCCCCTTTGTCCACCCCCATGGCCCCTCATATCCTCCTTGCCAATCTATACATCTCTGCCTGCCTCCCATGACCCCTCACACCCTTCATGATAATCCATGCCCCTGTGCTCACCCCAATGGCCCTTTATAGCCATTGTGCCAGCTTAGTGCCAACTCATGCCAACACATGCCCCCACCCACCACCCTTTGCCCTTATACCTACCATGCCAGCTCACCCGATATTCACCATGAGCAGACCTGAGGATGCATGCTGAGATTAAACAAAATAAAAATTCCAAGTTCCTATTGCAGACTTTATGTTTTTTAAAATTTCATTCATAAAAACCCAATTACTATATTTACATTCCCCCAGCTGCATTATCCTTTATAACAGCAACATTTTCATTCAATTGCATAATCCCTTTTCAAAAACAGCATTGGAATTCATGGTCCCACTTTCAAGAGTCCATAACCATTTGGAGCTGTCAATCAAACTGAAATGGCAGGCACCCTGCTATGATAAGTTGTGAAATCAGCCACGTAGCTAATCCAGAAATGGTAACCCTTAGGCTTATGTTAACAGACAAGAGTAAAATAGCAAGCAATCATTTTTAAACACTCCAGATAGATTTTTCTGAGTTAAAGGGTAGGAGTTTTAAATGTCTTGACAGTCTGATAGCTCCCTTTGACAGTTACTTTGACACTTTTGACAATTGTTTTTGACAGATCCAATGAGCTTCACAGTTCCAATGAATTTATGCACTTTTTACACACATTCATGCCTACTTTTAGAAATCCCAAAGGACACCTTGCCTCTCCCAAAGGTCATTTGACCTCCCCCATAGGGTACCTGACCTCCCCCTAAAGTGTTTCAAGACCTTTTGAAAAGGGTACCCTGGCTATCCAAACAAAGATCAGACCTGATCCTGCCAAGTCTAATCTGTGTGCGTAGGGTTTCAGACACCTCTCATGACACATGAGTGGAGGCAGCTGTTGATTTCTGTGGGCAGCCGCCTCTGCAGAATGCGCATTTGTGAATCCTGACCCAGGCCCCTTTCCGCCCCTGTGAAAATGGTAGCTGCCATGATCAGGAGTGGGATTTATGGATTTGGGTTTTTCCGCCATTTTTGCAATGTTGGAGAGGCTCTCCGTCATTGTGAAAAGCAAGGCCGATGGTTCATGTGTCTCTGGGGCCAACAGGACATATGGGAAAGGAAATCATGCTTGATGGTCAGCAAATCAGAGTTGAATAGTGGCAATGGACTGCAAAAATGCTCTGGAATATAAGACAGGAGTAGGCTGTACATCCCCTTGAATATATTCCAGCATTTACTTTGATAATGGATAATTTGTGCCCCAGTTCTATTTACCTTTACTGTTTGATACCTTTACCTAACAAAATCCATCAATTCCCATCTTGAAAATTTCAGTTGATCCAACATTCACAGCCTTTTGAGGAAAGTGTTCCAAATGTCCACTGCCAATTTGTATTAAAAAATGCTTTCTTATTTCAATCCAAAAAGGCCTAGCTATAATTTTAAAATTATGTCCTTTATTTGGGATTGCCCAACCAGGTGAAATAATTTCTCTATTAAATCCCTCTATGATTTTAAAGTCCTTCTAAATTCAAACAATACACACTACGTTTATTCAACTTGCTCTTATAATTCAACATTTCAAGCCCTGGTATACTGGTCTCGCTTAGCCTCCATGCTAATGACCGCCTCAAAAAATTCAATTAGATTAGTCAGATTTGACCCACCATTCGCTAAACCATGCAGATGCTCTTTGATCAGCTCATTTGTTTGAGGTGCTTAGTCACTGTGATTGCATTTGGGAATGAGGGAGTAATTTTGTAGAGTTATTCCTCAGAAGATTAAATAGGTGCAGAAGAATTCATAGTAGTGTAGAGTATAAAACATAAGTGGCCCTAACATGTACACAATATCTACTTGTTTATAAATGTGGGGCCATGGTATTTATCTCGAATGGAACAACTACCTAAGCAGAATTACCTATCCATGAGACATGATAAGATTCATTTTAAATTAAATTACTCTGCATTTTTTCTCACCTCCTTGTCCCTTTTCCTAGGGAATAACACACAAGGTGGAGATTTGAATTTGAAAATTCATATGGGAAATAAATTTTAATAATGTGTGGTCATAGTGATAGATGAAGATTCTAGAGTTTCTTTGGCTATAGTTGGTGATCAGGAATTATTTATTGCAGAACTTTCTCTTGAGGTTTGTGATTATTCTGTGTAATATTAACATATAAGCATTAGAGTGTTGGTCTGAAGCACTTCCTCTGCTATTTTAGCAGAGGCATTAACCTATTTATTTTAAGCTGGTTAATACCTTGGCTAAAGCAGTGGAGAGATGATTTTCAGATGAATATGTTAACATTTGAATGCTCATGTTTTATAAGACCATATAGATGATTAGTTTTGACAAAGTTGGGGAAAGACTGGAATTTCCACATTGCTTGCATTCTTCTTTCTGATTATAAAGTAGTGCAGTTTCCTATTATTGTCATTTCTTTGAGATCAGTTCCAGCATACAAAAATTACGCTGTTCTCTAAAGTGAATTGACAAGTAGAAACAAACACGGTATCTTCAACTGACATGTTGTTGCATGCTACAAGGAGCTGTATGAGTTTTTTTTAACATGCTATTTACATTTGCTCCTTTTTTATTTAGGGAGTTACTAACTTTGTACAGTACAAGTTTAGTCACCTTCCATCAAAGGAAAGGCAAACTATTTGTGAACTGTCCAAAATGTTTTTGAATCGAATCAACTACTGGCAGCTGGAAACACCCTCACAACGGAGGCTTCGGTCACCAAATGATGATGGTGCTGGATACAAAGTTAATTATACAAGGTATTAGATGGACCATCTACAAAGCATGAAACCCCTAAATGATGTGAGACTTGATATAGGCCATGCTATAACTTTTAATTTTTAAAAGCTCTCATTTTTTGTTGCAATTGTTCTTTAGTTAAAACACAATGACATACATTTGTAGCATAGCGTCCATTATATCATTCACATAAAAAACCTGACTAAGATTTACTGAGTGAGGTAGGTTGGTGATGACCCTGGAGACTAGCTGAAGTCAAAGGTTACAAAAGGACATGAAGGACTGAATATATCTCCTTACAAACCTCACTTTAACTCAGTTAAGAGAGACTGGGGGTGGAATTTTATGGCACTGTTGTGGTGCGGGCAGGATTGTAAAGTGCGGTGAGCTGTTCAAAAGTCCATTGACTTCGGCGGGATCATAGAATCCAGCCAGTGTAAAATTCCACCCCGGGATTTCCACGATTTTAATAGGATGCAGGAAGTGAAACTACTTCAGCTGAACAAATTAGGAGTGCAGTGGTGTTAAAATTTATTGCTGTGGCTGCCTGGTGATATCACAGCTTTCCAATAAGTGAAGGCCGGGGCATAGCCTACAGCAAGTTCAGATAACTATGGGGCTGAGGAACAGAGACACCAAACTTTAGTTCACCTGTTCTTTGAAAACTGAAGGGAATAGGATGAAAATTTTCCATGGGTTGAAATTCCTTATTGGATTATTTATAGTATATAAACATGCAATGGCTGGATTACAATATGACAGAATAAATGATCACAAAATGTTAGTGTTCCCCCATTTTAAACCTACTATTGAGCAGGAACATCAATCACATCATGCAGGCATTCTGCCTAGGTGGCAGCCATGATGCTTTCATTTTAACACAGTCCTTTGTTCATCTTTATTTGAAGGTGAAAGCAGATTGTGAGAGTGGCTACTTAGAGACCCTCTTTAGCCTGACTAACAACACTTCAACATGAGTAATGGACTAAAGCAGAATGCAGGTCCAACAAAGCCCATAAGTTCTTCATTGCTATTTTTCAGGGGAGTGTGCTTTGGAGCATCCTTAAGGTCCAAGCCTACTTGTTCAGTTACACTTCCACTTTGGTATCTATCAAACACACATTCAGTTCCTGTGCCATTATCATTGTTTATTTTGTGCCTCAAGTTCATTCTGGCCTCTCCATTGCTTTAATTTGCTTTTTTCCCCTGCCAATGGCCACTTTACATGACATTTACTTTTAAATAGTTGCTGCAGTCCTTTTAGTAGTGAACCAGAACAAAGAATCTGATTCTCATTGTGTATTCTCCTGGGGACAGCCCAATACAAGACAGAAATTTACAATGGATAAATGATTAACCCAGAGGTGGAAAATTCAGTGGAGTTGGTGGATGGCCCACGTTTATTGTTCTCACTAAGGGTGCATGTAAAATGGCAAACCATAGTAAGAAAATAAGAAAATCAAAGGATGAGAAATAGTATTTTGCCCATCAAAGCTCAGTACTCTATAGAATCATGGTAAGACTAATGTTTTGCCTCTACAACTTAGCCTCCCAGGTTATTCAATATGACGTTTCTAAATTTACTTCTCACTAATCTCACATTTAAGTCCTCTTGTCCTATTGCATACTTGAAATCAGAAATAGATGAAGATACTGTCTTAGAACCGAGGAGCCTTAAAATAATTTGGGCTTTTGGCCAAGCTGATATTTATCTGAGGCTCCTTAAAAATATGGTGCAATGTGAGCACCTTGCTCACCTCTTTAATAGTCTGCTGGAGTAGGGGACTGTTCCCTCAGACTAGAGGGATTCCATCGTAGTTCCAGTTTTTAAAAAGGGTCATAATGCAGACTTGGCTAAATATTGGCCCATTACATCATTTCAATAATAGTTGAGATGCCCAAAGGTATAACTAGAGATGCCCTATATGACGACTTAAATAGAGATTGCCATACTTGGGACACCAAACACAGCTTTCAGAAAAAAAAGTTGTGCCTTATAAATTTGAATATGTTTTTTTGAAGACGACACCATGGAAGTGGGTAACTTGGGAGATATTGGCCGGAATTTTCCAGGTGCCCTGCAGCAGGTTATCCCACAGCGAGACCAATGAGCAATTGAAATCCCCATTCATATCGGTGGGACCAGCAGATCCCGCTGACATGAGGGGCTGGAAAATTCTGGCCATTGTCTACTAGGACTTTTAGAAAACTTTTGATGAGGTGCCTCTCAAGATAGAATTTAGTGAGATTAGTGATAATTTGTTACAGTGGGTTTAGAATTGGATGAATAACTAGGCAGAAAGTTGTTGTCAATGTATTTGGATCTACTTAGAGACCATTCACCAGTGATATCCCACAGGAATAGTTGGTAGGATTTTTGCTTTTTTTTTGTTAATTACCTAGACGTAGATATTGGGGTAATGATCCGCAAGTTTACATGTGACACCAGGATTTGTTAGGATGTGTTAGGGTTGTTAAGAATGCTTAACTATCCTGAATTGATCTGAATATGTTGGAATGAACCTGCATTTTGGAATTGATATTTAACATAGAAAATTGTATTCTAATGCTAGGTCTATGCCAAATATATATATACGCCCAGCAGGAAACATTGAAACTAGTGATGAAAGAGTGAGATCTAAATGTTATAGTCCATCACTCTGTAAAGCTTCATGACAAATGCCATGAAGTTACAGCCAAAGCAAACAGGGTTCTAGGGTGTATTCACAGTTCAGTTCACCAAAAAACAAAGCATTCCATTTTGTCCTTGTATTAGACCCTGTTTTAGGTCTCAGCATAGTGGTGTCCTTGTATAATGTGTATATTGAGGCAATGGAGTGGGAACAGAGGAAGACCATCAGATTAATTCCCAGTCTAAAACTCTTTAGCTATCCACTTAAAGAGCTGGCTCACAGAATGAATACAGCATTAAAGGATGTCATTTGGCCCATCGTGTCTGTGCTGGCCTTCTGAAGGAGCAATTTACCTAGTGCCACTCCCCAGCCTTCTCCCCAATCCAATTCCCTCTTAAATGTCTTGATTGACCTTGCTTCCAAGTAGTATATTCCAGACCCTCGCCACTTGCTGTGTGAAAAAGTTTTTCCTCATGTCTCCATTGCTTCTTTTGCCAATTACCTTAAATCTGTGCCCTTGTGTTTTCAATCTTTCCAACGGGAACAGTTTTTGCCTATCTACTCTGTCCAAACACCTTATGATTTTGTATACCTCTATCTAATCTGTCACTTCTCATCTTCAAGGAAAACAGTCCCAGCCTCTCCAATCTATACTTAACTAAAGTTCCTCAACCCTGGAATCATTTTCGTGAGTCTTTTCTGCATTCTCCCTAATGTCTTCACATCTTACCTAAAGTGTGGTGCCCAGAACTGGACGCAATACTCCAGTTGAGGTGGAACCAATGTTCTTTACAAGTTTAACATGAAATCCTTGCTTTTGTACGCAATAATGCCCCAATAATAAAGCCTAGAAATCTGTATGCTTTATTAGTCGTGCTCTCAATCTTGGCAGCTCTCAATGACTTATGCACATATACACCCAAGTTCTTCTGCTCCTGTATCCCATTTAGAGTTGTACCCTTCACTTTATATTGTCTCTCTACATTCTGCCCACTAAAATGAATCACTTTCCATTTTTCTGCATTAAATATGGATATGTATGGGTCTGTATATCTGAGAAAAGAATAGACGGGAAAAATTTGATAAGAGGTTAATAATATAATGAAGGGGCTGTATTACGATCATGGTGCTCTGCCTGAGGACTCATTGTCTGCTAATGCTTTATTCTGAGCCACTTCCTGGGGCAGGGCCCAAGTCTAACTCAGCCAGAGTGGGAATTGAATCCATGCTGTTGCCATTATTCTGAACCACACACTAGCTAGCTAACCAGCTAAGCTATCCAGCTCCCTGTTGTATTTATATGGACCAATTATTACAACTGGATAGGCTAGGGAGAACCAGGGGTCATGCTTATAAATTACATATGACCTAGACTGCATGTTAGGCATTTCTTCTTTTCCCAGAGAATAACAGGCTTGTGAAACAGATTGCTGACTCTTGCAGGGAATACTGATTCACTATATTCCTTCAAGAGGAAATAAAACCTGTTGCTCTGTGGTGCAGTGATCATTGTACAAGAAGTAGATGCCCTGGACAAGTTTTAATTGCCTCAAATGATTGGAGATGAATTTTCCAGATTTTTATCTCTCACTGACCAGTATTTAAATCTGGTTTTTCACCTCTGCCAGGAAGATTATATGGCTCTAGGTGGGTAGAAAGTTTCTGCATCGTGGTGTATAGGGCATCACAAATATATAGAACAGATTAGATAAACAAGTAGATCTTTTCGTATAAATTGAATTAATCTTACATTTATCACCCTGAATGTAAATATCTCTAATTTTTCATAACTGTCTATATCTTCACTTGCAATCAGTCTTGTTATTTTCTGTATATTTTCCAAAGCATTTATACAGTCTTTATAATACAACCAGAATTGAATATGTTAAAGGATTAATTATGATTTGTTCAGCGCACAGTAGCCTTATGTCTTGCTTATCTCTGAGAAAAGTGTGGACAGTTAAGAATAGAGGCTGGACTTTTTCCTTAAGTTATCAGTTGGATAGATAAAGGGAAAGAAATTGATGTGCTGCAAATAAGTTTCAAAAGGTGTTGGTTGACATGCTTCAAAGGGCGATTGTTTAAAAAAAAACAGGCAGATGGCATAAGAGGACCATTGATGGAAACTTGGTTGGCAGGAAAAATGAATTGACATAAATGAATGTTGCTTGGATTAGTGTAGGATTGGAAGTGGTGACCTTGGGTTAACATTAGGTCCACTTTGCTTTATGATATATATAAATAATTTGGACTTCAGTGTAGAAAACACAATATGGAATTTGCTGATGACGTAAAAGTAAGGTTTTGGAAAACATTGGGAGTCATTGTAAAAGACTTTAGGAAAACATACAGCAGCAAGATGGACAAACAGGTGACAGCTGCAACTTAATGTGTGATATAATACATTCTTGGAGGAAAAAACAAGAAAAGGAACTATACGCCATGAAAGAATGGTTGAGATAGAGTTTATTTCTTCCTAGAGTGATGTTTTCAATAATTAAAATAGAGTAAGTTGCTCTAGAGAACTTGAGGGTTGTTAGTTGTGGATTGCTCTATCAAAGAAACAGTATATACACAATCGTCTAAACATAAGAAAAAGGAGTAAGAGTAAATCATATGGCTGCTCAGGTCTGCTTCATCATTCAGTAAGATTATGGCAGACCTGAATGGCAACCTCTTATCCTGACACTATGGGCAGAATTTTCCGTATCCGTTGGATAGTATGACGGGAAGGCCAAAAATCAGATTCATGACGTTGTGAAACCAGTTTGTGATCGTCCTGTCAGCCCATCAATGGCGGGCTGCATTTCTCGCCATTGGACGTTGGGAACCTCTGCATATTATTATAAGGTCAGCCCGCTAGATCGTCCACCCACGTCGGCGGGAAAACACGCCGGTGCAGAACATGTCTCAACAGGTTTGATGCCCAGGCGTCGGGAGTTACCACCAAGGCCTTGCTCACATTGCGGACATCCGAAGAACAGAAGATGCTGGAGCCTGACAGCAACGGGACCCTGGAGGAACATCCATGGCATGCTGGGTGGATTCTCATGGAAATGGCTGTGCTGCAAAGCAGCTCACGGAAGGTGGAAAGTTGTCATTGAGGGTCTGCTCTCAACGGATGATGGTTGAGGGGGTGGAGAGGAAGGTCCAGCTGTATTTGGGAGAGGAACATCTAGGATCGACAGGGAGAGGAAGAGGTGTCTGCAGGGGGGGAGGTTGGGGGGTGGGGGGGGGTGGTGAATGAAGGTCCCAGGGTGGGAGAGATTGGGAGGGGAGAACAAAGGTGGGGGTTGAGGTTGGGATGGGGAAAACAAAGGTGTCAGGGGGGAGGTTGAGAGGGAGGAACGAAGGTGTCATTGGGGGAGGTTGGGACGGCACAGGAGGGGGCAACAGGGGAGAAGACGGCAAATGGGGAGGTAGGTGTAAGGGGTGGGGGGCGCGGGTGGAAGTTGTAGGGAAGGAGGGGGAAAGAGTTTGGGGGGAAGGATTCCAGAGGGAGGCAGGAGTCGGGAAGGAAGGTGTGCAGAGAGGGGAAAGAGTCCAGGGGAGGCAGCAGTCTTGGGGGGAGGAAGGAGTGCAGAGAGGGGAGGAAATCTAGGGAGAGGAAGGAGTCCAATGGGAGGAAGGAGTGCGGAGAGGGGAGGGTGTAAGGGTATAGGAAGTAGTAAGTGCGGAGGAAGGAGTTGGGAAGTGGGATTGAGTAAGGCTGGAGAAAGAAGTAAAGGTGTCTGAAGGAGTCAGGAAGGGGGAAGGAGTAAGGCTGGAGGAAAATGTAGGGGTGGAAGAAAGAGTTAGGAATGGGGAAGAAGCAAGGGTTCCATGGGAGGAAAGGGGTTCCAAGGGAGGAAAAGGGTTCCAAGGGGAGAAAAGGAGTTCCAAGGGGGGAAAAGGAGTTCCAAGGGGGGAAAAGGAATTCCATGAGGGTGAAAGGGGTTCCAAGGGATAAAAAGGGTTCCAAGAGGGGAAGGAGTCTGCAGGGAGGAAGGAGTCGGGGGGTTGGGGGTGGAATGTCCAGGTGAACTTGCAAGGGAGGGCTCTGATGAGTCCATGACTGCCTCCTAAAGGGGGAACTTAGGGTGGGCGTGGTATGAGGGAATGGTGAGAATGACCATGGGCAGTGTGAGGCAGTAGGTTGGGAAGGTTGACAGTATCAGCAGAAGGGATGATAAGGGTAGTTGGTGGGGACTCGGAGGCAGACAAGGACCCTGGGGGTGGGAAGGAGGAGGTTAATGTGGATGGGAGTGGGATTTTCAGGAAGGGAACGTGCACGCTCACCTGGACATCCCCAAAAGGAAATGGTTGTGTCTGGTTGGTCACAGAGGGAAGGTGATGCCGGGGGGGTCAACTGTGAAGGGGGAAAGGGAGGGGAAAGGATGGGGGAATGAAAGAAAAACTGTATTAGAACCATGCTGGCTAAATCGAAAGTGAAATGAGAGTCGTGGCAAGATCAGGTGCTACATGGAGGGATGGAGATGCAGGTCAGCTCAGATGGTCAACTGAAAGCAGACCCCAGCGGGCAGCATTGAAAATGCTCAGGACATTGAGATGCATGTGTTACAGGAAGGATCCATGCGTGTGGGAGAGTGCTTGCATGAGCCTCCGAAAGGCACAAACATGCTCACTTCTCCTTCCAGAGTCACTCATGGGCGGGCTGCATACAACTGAACTGCTAGTGGGGTGGGTGGGGCATGGGGAGATGCAGTGGGGAGGACTCGTGAAGCCTGTCAATGAAGGTGAAAGACACCATTACACATTACAATATAGAAATATATTGACTTTCACTGATAAAGTGACAAAATGTGTTCAACCAACTGTGATCAGAATTTCTTAACTTTTGAATGCCTTGGACTTCTAGTTGCTGCTCAGACTACCACAGCAGGGGCGGAGACAGCTTGTGCAATAGTTTAGCCCTGTTGCCTCTGAAGCCTTAGATGTGGGTCCTTTGGAGAGCCGGAAGCTTGGGGGCCCCGGCTTGCTTTGACTGTCCTCCTGTGGGTCAGCTGCTCCTTCTGCAGTAACAGGAAAACGAGGTCGAGGGGTTTACAGGCAAAGGGGACTCAGATGGAGAGATCAGCCTCTGAGATTCTTTAGTGGATGACCCAGGGGTGACCAGCAGCCACTCCTCCTCCCTTAAGGTGTCCGGGAGCCCCAGCCTGACTCCTTGAGGGGAAGGAACACCTGGGAGGTGACCCGTTTCCCTCTCGCATTGCCACTGCAGGAACTCACCCATGTCTCCCGTGATGGAGTGCGGCTCTGCACACATCTCCGCATTCTGCTGGACCAGGGTCTCTACGCTGTCCGCCATCATCCCCATGGAGACCTCTATAGGCGCACATGTGGTCATCACTTCATCAGAGAGCAGGCAGACGCACTCCTCTGACTTGCATGCCACTCTGTTGAGGACTTCCAACAGCTCTGCGTGATGTTCCCCTGCCTTCGGCTGACTCGAGAATGAGGCTCATCATCAGACTCGGACCTCACAGATGCCTCTTCCCCATCAGTCCTCTAAGCACCAGAGAGCTCGGCTGAACCTGCCTCCTATTGCTGTGGACACTTGTGTGCGGTGACCACGAGATTGTGAACCCAAGCTTGCACTACATCTAGGTCCCTCTAAGGTGTGTGTCCCTGCGCTGGTGCAGGGTGTGGGTAAGCTCTGTGACGGTTCTTCCAAGCTGCTTATTTCCAGCTCTTCAATGGAAGAGGAGTCCTCTTGGCTGGAGGTGAGAACATGGATGGAGCTGAGGTACTGCTGGCTGAGGATGTTGGTCCCTTGGCAGAGCTCCCTGTGAACCAAAGTAGAGATGACTCGTGCATGGCAGCACAGTCAAAAGCAGGAGAGAGAGCATTCACAGTTGCGTTGAGAGAGGAATGATGTGTTGCAGGTTCCTCACGTGACCGCCGACCTCATCGTCGCCGCAGGCACGGTCCACATCCTCACCAGTCAGCGTGATCGTACACTCCTCAAAGTGAGTGAGCGGCCTAATGTGGGCCACTCCACCCTCAGCCTGGGACCTCTCCCTGTTGTGAGCCAGCTTCTCTTGCATGAAAACAGATAGAGAGTATGAGCAGTTTCTCTTGCATGAAAACAGAGAGTGTGAGTAGAACACATGGCACTGAGTGGAATGTTTGTGTGGTGCCTGGAGACATGGACAGAATGAGGCTGTGAGCTCCAGAGTGTATGAGCCTGATGGAGATGTGAGGGTGTGCGTGAGAGTTAATGGCGTTGTCCCTTGAAGTGTGAGATCCTTTTGGATGTGTATGAGTTGATGATGAAAAGAGTGACTTACCCTGGCAGAACGGATGAGACCATTCATCCTTTTGCGGCTTTGGGTGGCTGTCCCCTTTCGCAGGGCATTGCCGCTGACCACTGCTGCCACCACTTCCCATGCTGGATTGGGGACTCTTCTGCGGCTAGAGTGCAGGTAGAGGACATCACGGCAGGCCTCCACTACATCCAAAAGGCTCTCGAAGGACACATCATTAAACCGGGTTGGGGGTGTGTGTGCTGCAGTCTTTGTGCCTTTTGGGGCCTTGGCTTCCTTGTAGCAGCTGTGGGCTGGAAGCACTGAGAGGTGTGCGTGCAGCTGCACTTCAAAATGGCGCCGGTGTGATGAAGTGGTGAGGTGATAGCGCGCAGGCGAATAAGAGCCTGCCTGCTATCGAAACATGTTTCCCAGGAATGCATAATTAATGTGGTGGGATTGGGACAATACAGCATAAGAAACTGCCATTGCGGCCAGTGGATAAAACATCGTTTTTCCAACCCACTACCACACTTTGTGCAAATCTGGGATGATTCCACCCCATGACACCTAGTTCTAGACTCTTCAGCCAGGAGAAACTGCTTTTCAGCATCTACCTTGTCAAGCGTTTTAAGAATTGTGTATGTTTTAATGGGATCACCTCTCATTCTCCTAAACCCCAGTGAATATAAGCCCATTCTACTCGATCTCTGCTCCAAGGACAACCCTCTCATGTTAGGGATCAATCCAATAATCCTTTGTTGCACCCCCTCTCAAGAAAGTATAAGCTTTCGTAGGTAAAGAGACCAAAACTGTACACAGTACTCCAGATGTGGTCTCACAAAGCTCTATATAATTGAATCAAGACTTCCTTTCTCTTGTACTTCAGCCCCCTTGCTAAAGGCTAATATACTATTTGCCTTCCTTTTTTTTTACTATACCTGCGTAAATGGGCTCCTTTATGCTATGAAAATCTGTAGTGTCACCCGTACTTTACAAAGCATGTTGAGCCAATCAGATTTTATGAAGGCATTATTGTGCCAGGACACTAACCAGTAGATGGGGCTGCACACCTGGCTTGGTATCACCCATTATGAGCTATTATGTTCATATTTGCCTCCTCAAAAAGTATATGGATATAATTGTATCACTTCTAGCTGCCTGTCATTTTATTTTATTAAATATCAGCTTGTCCTGTAAAGGAAATGTTTAGAGTAGCAAGTTCATTATGCAGTAACCTGATAGGTCAGGAAGAGATGATTAATGCCATTATGGCTGCAGCTGTACTATTATTTGAATGAACTGTTGCGTTTGATATATGAGGGCTTTGTGGTGTTATTTCAATAGGGTTCTTCCTCATAATTAAGCTATTCATGCTCACTCTTCCATCCTCATGACAGCTTATTCTGTCGATGTAAGTATAAGGATGATCTTCCCTCAGGCTGTGTACTTTGCATTTCTCTTTTAAGTCATGCATTTTTTACACATCTCTTCAAATGTCGGTGCTGCATTTACCACATATCTTGATGTCATGCTTGCTTTCTCCACAGTCTCTGTACAAAGAGTTCCTTTGCCTTTTTATTACGATCCTTAGAAGAATGCAGAGGGTATAATTTATTAATTAAAATTATTTCCATTACTCAGAATTCATTATACAATCTGCGGACCTAATACTTTTACTGATCACTAAGCACAATTTCAACCTATACTATTGTATTTAATTTTTGCCATAAACTCGAAGAAACCATATACTTACATTGAGAAGTGTACAAGATAGCAACGATAATTAATTATAGACCATAAGATGTAGGAACAGAAGTAGGTCATTTGGTCCATCAAGTCTGCTCCGCCATTCAATGAGATCATGGTTGATCTGACAGTCCTCAACTCCACTTTTCTGCCTTTTCCCCGTAACCCTCGATTCCCTTACTGATTAAAAACCTGTCTATCTCAGCCTTGAATATGCTTAACGACCCAGCCTCTACAGCCCTCAGCGGTAAAGTATTCCACAGATTCATTACCCTCTGAGAGAAGAAATTCCTCCTCATATCTGTTTTAAATTGCCCCCTTATTCTGAGATTATGCCCTCTGGTCCTAGACTCTCCCACAAGGGGAAACAACCTCTCAGCATCTACCCTGTCAAGCCCCCTTAGAATCTTATATGTTTCAATAAAGTTGCCTCTCATTCTTCTAAATTCCAATGAGTACAGGCCCAACCTACTCAACCTGTCCTCATAAGAAAATCTCTCCATCTCCGGGATCAACCTAGTGAACCTTGTCTGGACTGCCTCCAATGCCAGTATATCTTTCCTTAGATAAGGGGACCAAAATTTTCACAGTATTCTAGATGTGGTCTAACTAGTGCCTTGTATAGTTTTAGCAGGACTTCCCTTTCTGATGAAGAGTCATATGGACTCAAAACATTAACTCTGTCTCCCTCTCCACATATGCTGTCAGACCTGCTGAGTTTTCCCAGCTATTTCTGCTTTTGTTCCCTTTTTATATTCCATTCCCTTTGAAATAAAGATCAACATTCCATTTGGCTTCCCTATTACCTGTTGAATTTGCATGTTAGCTTTTTGGGATTCATGCACAAGGACTCCCAAATCCCTCTGTGCTGCAGCCTTCTGCACTCTTTCTCAATTTAAATAATATTCAGTTCCTCTATTCATCCTGCCAAAGTTGATAATTTCACATTTTCCCACATTATATTCCATCTGCCAAGTTATTGCCCACTTAACCTGTCTACATCCCTCTGTAGACTCCTTGTGTCATCCTCACCACTTGCCTTCCCAACTATTTTTGTGTCATCCACAAACTTGGCGATAGTACATTCACTTCCCTCATCTAAATAATTTTTACATATTGTAAATAATTGAGGCCCCAGCACTGATCTCTGTGGCACTTCACTGGTTGCCATCCCAAAAATGCCCCCCTTAACCAAACTCTCTGTCTTCTATTAGTTAGTCAATCCTTTGTCCATGCTAATATACTACCCCCAACACCGTGGGCTCTTATCTTATTAAGTAGCCTTATGTGAGGTACCTTATCAAACACCTTTTGGAAATCCAAGTATATTACGTCTACTGGTTCCTCTTTATCTATCCTGCTTATTACCTCCTCAAAGAATTCTAATAAATTTGTTAGACATGATTTCTCCTTCATGAAGCCATGCTGATTCTGCTTAGATTATGTATTTCTAAATTCTGTGCTATTACGTCCTTTATAATAGACTCCAACATTTTCCGAATGACAGATGTTAAGCTAACTGGGCACTAGTTACCTGTTTCTTGTCTCATTCCCTTTTTGAATAAGGGTGTTGCATTGGCTGTTCTCCAATCATCTGGGACTTTTTCAAAATCTAACGATTCTCGGAATGTTACTACCAGTGCATCCAATTTCTCTGTAGCTACTTCCTTTAATATCCTAGGATGCAAGCCATCAGATCCAGGGGACTTATTGGTCTTTAGCCCCATTAGTTTCCCTAGTACTTTTTCTCTAGTGATAGTTATTGTATTTATTTCCTCCCCCACTTTTGCCCCTTGATTATTTATTGTTTTGGAATGCTATTAGTATCTTCTACCGTGAAGACTGAAGCAAAGTATTTATTCAACTCCTCTGCCATTTCTTGGTTCCCCATTATTATTTCCCCAGCCTCATTCTCTGAGGGGCCTATGTTCAATTTGGCCTCTCTCTTCCTTTTTATATATTCAAAGAAGCTCTTACCATTCGTTTTTATATTACTTGTTAGTTTATCCTCAGCTTATTTTCTCCCTCTTTTTTTTGGTTATCTTTTGTTGGTTTTTAAAACTTTCCCAATCCTCTGGCTTACCACTAATCGTTGCAACATTGTATGTTTTTTCTTTCAATTTGACACTGCCCTTAACTTCCTCGGTTAACCATGGTTGGTTTATCCCCTTCCTTGAATCCTTCTTCCTCACTTATATAAATTATGCTGGGGCTGAGCTAAGAAAAGGATTAAAAAAGCCTTTTCTATTAAAAAGGGCAGTTAAGGGGTGACCTCATCAAAGTATGTTGAATTGTATAGAAAGAGTGAGCAAAGGTTACTAATTTAGAATAACTAATTAGGTGGGACCAGAGAAACATATATAAATGAGTAAATTTAAAATGGGTATCAGAAGGGACATCATTCCTTAGTCTGCTAAATATTTAACATAGGGCAGAATCTTGCCCGTGTCAGGTGGGCTTGGCGGGGGCGGTCGGGGCTGGAAGGTGTTTTCACGCTGGTGAGCCAAGTAAGGCCTGCCCAGCGTGAAATGTGAGTGGCAGCGCTCGGCGCCGCCTGTGCGGAGGGGCGAGCGCAAACTTCATGCATGCGGACAAGTGTGCATTTCATAATCTCCCTGAGGCACAGAGCAGCCTCAGGGAGATGAAAAGTTATATAAAACAAAATAAAGACATTAAAATTGTAATAAAACATATCCCCTCATGTGACTGTCACATGAGCAGAGACATGTTATTAAGTTTTAAAATTTTTATTTTATTTTTGTTTGCTTTAGTAAACCTCATCTCGCCCGTGGATGAGGTTCCCTTTTTTAAAAATGTTTTCATTCATCCACAGGATGTGGACTTCACTGGCTGGGCTAGCATTTATTGCCCATCCCTAATTGCCCTTGAGAAGGTGGTGGTGAGCTGCCTCCTTGAACCGCTGGAGTCCATGTGGTGTAGGTACGCCCACAGTGCTGTTAGGGAGGGAATTCCAGGATTTTGACCCAGTGACAGTGAAGAAACGCCGATATATTTCCAAGGTCGGGATAGTGGCTTGGAAATAGTACAAAGGCTGCTTGGCTTTTTCGCCTGCCCACCAACCGTAAGGTGGACATGCAGTGAAAAGTTCTATTTAATTGATAATTTAATGGTTTTAGCAGGCCTTTTAATTGGTGGCGGGTGCGCTGCCAACTCCGGTGCATGCCCGCTGAACAAAATATTGTGTGCCTGTATGTTGACATCAGGACGCTTACCTGATGTCAACGCATGTCATTTTACGCTCGAGCAGGTTGGGCGCATGCCCACATACTGAGCTAAAAGTTTTGCCCATAATCTGAGTTAGTACAGGCAAGAACCTTGAGGTTATTGAAAATACATTTAGATGCTGCATTAAGAGAAGTAGGGTACCAAACAGAAGGCCCTTGATAAGCTGACTTCCTCACTTCTAACTTTTATTTTCTAACATAACTTCACCTGGGAAATGAAGTTCAGAATTTTGACCTAAAGCATGCATTGGCAGAGATTAATCAGATTACATCAATCATGAAGCAGTGTAAAACTTGTCGACACTGTATGCTGATCTCTGTATGTATTTACAAGATCAGTCTAACTGTAATATTAGAGGTGGGAAACTTTATGATGTCAAAGCTTATGATGTAAACAGCTAGGCTGGGAAATCCAATTGCTCTCGGAAATTTGGAAGTTGATAAGCTGGTGTGAAAAACGTCTAAAGATTGAGCAAGAGGCTATTGAGTGGCCTGTTTTTTCAATAGGGCCTTAGCGTTTCTCTGCAGGTGGGGGTCCTTCTTTGGCAGTAAATGCCACAGATTATCTTAAAGAGCAGCACGTAGAAATGGGAAGACATGGTCACCAGCATGGATGCAACTTCATTACACCAGCATGTGAAGCAGTGCAAAAAGTGTTTAAAAACACACAACAGTCTTCTATTTAAGCAATGTACAACGCATATATATAACAATTAAAATTATCTAGCCCTCATACATTGAGCACTTTCAAACCATTCCAAGAATATCTGCAGGATTCTTTTTATACCCCAGCCTTCACCTGGAAGTGTTTCTTTACTCACAAAGTACATGCATTTAGCTCTAAAGAACATTTCTATCTGCTGTAGCTGAATGTTGCCTCACAACTATTATGGGCTGCATCCTGACACGGATATTATTTCATATCATCTTAACAATTGGAATGTCTCACTTCTTTTACTCTGCTTGCAGGAGAAGACAGCCCATAACAGTTGAGTGAAAACAGTTACAGGCGGAGGACCCCCTAACTTTAAACCTCAAATCCCATATGAGGAAGAAACTCTTGAAATCCTGTGAAGGGAGGCCATAGAAGGTGATGGGATAGGAAATAGGAGGTTTGCTGCATCTTTGGGTTTGTTCTAAACTTCTTCTTCCCTCTTTTCCTATTCTTTAATTCACTTACATCTGCCATTATTCATGTCATTCTTACTAAAAGCTAAATGTGAAGGCTAGTCATCAGGATAGATCGGAATCTGTCCTCCCTCTTACCTTTCTCTAGGTACACCACTGAAAAGTGAGCCAGACTTCACTACATGCAGGCACACCAGTACTTCACAGGACATACCATTACTCCCTCTATCCCTCTAAAGGACCAGCTCAGGTCCATTCATTCCAGAGAATTTGAAGAATGAGCTAGAGGCGAATGCACTGCATGAGACAGCATAAGTGATAAACGAACAGGAGCCAGTGTTGCTGGTGCCAGAGAAGGAGGAACCTGCTATCTAGAGGACCAACTAGTTTCTGTCCCAGCTGCTGGGGCTGGTGACCTCAAGGGGCTAGTTTTAGAAGAAGAATGCTTTCTGAGAATCGAGTGTTACAACAAATATTAGGGACCATGACAAGCTGGCTCAGTTGGGGTGGTCTGATAGTTGCATGTGTGCAACCTTGCATGACAGTTTTGCAATACTACAGTCCCCCACCCAGCAAGAAATCCTTGGGGCATTTGAGGCTTCTCCAATGGATGCTCAGGTTGCAGACCTAGAGTCTAGGATACAGAGTAGATTGGGCAATCTCTTCCATTTTTGACAGGCTTGTGAACTGTCCAAAGAACCATGAGGTAGGATTTCCTGATCTCATTTGTGTCATTAGGTCTGCCATCATGGCTATCAGTGGCCATGGTGATAAAATACTCAGTAATAGGGGCATGGCTGGCACAAATTATGATGCTGTCTCAGGATGCCATATCAACCATCTTGTAAGCCCCCTCTGATACTTGGACAGGTGCCAGAAAACACTTGGGCGCTGGCTGCTCAATGGTGCAGTAGTGCTTATGGTGCTGGACTAGTAATGCAGTGGCCTTAAGTATTATTACAGAGAACTTTGACTTCAGTTCCTACCATGACAGTATATGAGTATTTAAATTCAAATTTTAAAAATCTGGAAATAGAAGGCTTGACCTTGAAGTCACTGGTTTGTTGTAAAGATCTAACAGTTCAATAATGTCTTTTAGGTAAGAAAACCTTTCAATCATATCTAGTCTAGACTGTGTGTGGCTCCAGTCTCACATATCAACATGGTAAATGTTTAAGTGCCATCTAGGAAACTGCTCAGTTATATCGAAAACCATTGAAAGGCCAACAACCACTTTCAGGCAGCTAGGGCTGGTCAATAAATGCTGATAACAACCTCATCCAATGAATTAAATACATTTGGTAGTTGAAGTGTTGCAGCTTGCAGCTTGTGCATCTCAGGAGTTAGCTCATGGAATGTGAGGGTTACCACAACCCCAAGCATCTCCCATTCAAATAGCTGCCAACCAACTCAAATACCACCGCCACTGAGGTTTAAGAGCAGATATATCACGTACTGTCACAAAGGAACAGTGAACACTCGCACAATATTTTCAGCTGTATTGGCCTAGATCTATCCAGATATTTGAAGTACCGCTTCAACATGCAAATTGTGTGCTTGATGATTACTCTGGTCAATGCCAGCTCTTTATTTTACCATGTGCACAACTGGTGCCTGAGATACTGCAAAATTTCCATCAGCTAGGATCCACACTGAAGTTTGTTTTGTGTATGAAATATTGATGAGATGACTGATTCCCTTAAAATTCTGTCAGCTGCCTGGAAAACAAGCATTAACTTACATAATCCAATGTAATGGTTGCAAATGAGCAGAACAGTAAGAGAGTGGAATCTTTTCTACTTGATCATGTAATTGTATTGTTTGGGATTGGGAGGGCCGCATAGGTAGAATCTGCAAACCCTGAAACTTTAGGAACCTTGCCACTCTATACAATGTCTTGGTCCTATCATACTATTATTGTTTGTGGTGAAGGAGATGAACTTGCTTATTCAAGCAACAAAATATTGGTCACTCATTTTACACATTTACACATCCTGGACAGCTAATTGCCTTATTACCAATGTCTGCGTTGTAAGTCTGAAATGACCCCTAGCTATAAAGGCTAAAGGCCGTGGAGCAACTTTGCTGCAGTTATGATTAGATAATGCAGTATAAGTCTGTCCTGCTCCTCTTGGACGAATAGAGTTTTGTCCAATTCTGCCCATAGATTCTGTTATATGGCTAGTAGTGTTTAAATGCCAGCCCTTTATTGGTCCCCCTTCTATTCCTCCAAAAAATACAGATAAAGGGGAATTCCCTTGGGGAAAGATAATTGCAACTGTTGAAAATAAATGAGAGCCAACACAGAAATTTAGAATTTTCAGGCTCAAAAGGAGATGCCTGAGAGGCAGTCTTACAAAGTCATATAAGACAGTTAAAGGATTAGAAAAGGAAAATCCAAAATGTTGGTTTAAGTTAAATTGCGAGTTTAGGATAAAGGGCACAGATTTAAACTAATAAAAGGTAAATTCAGGACGGATATCAGAAATTTATTCTTTAAATAAAGAATGATGAATCCATAGAATAACATAGCTAAGACAAAAACCCGAAAATCTTTTGAAAAACAATTAGATACTGAAGAGGGGGCATTCTGGATGGATAAATTACAATGGGCCAGATGGCCTTCCTCATCCACAACTAGGAACTGATCCTGTTAATTACTACAAAAACTCTTAAGAATTTCAATGATGACAGAAAAAAAATAGAATAGTCTAGAAAGGAACTTCTGTATGCAGCACAGTCCCTGGTGAACAGGGAACCTCATTTCATATGGGCTTTCAGGAGGGAGTTTCCTGTCCTCAACAAATTCCATAATATATGGCATGGAAACAGATCATTCAGCCCAACCATTCCATGCCTGTATTTATGCTGCACTCAAGCCATTTAAGCACCAGATATGCACAAAATAGGTTGAGATCCAGAGTCATTAGCAACTTATAAATGAACCATATTGAATTCTAAGACTGGTTCAGATATATAACTACTTTACCAAGAATGGCTATGCTTGGTTCAAATCGTGCTTTAATTATTCATACATGGACTGTGAGAATTGTATCTCCATTATATGTTTATATAAACTCAACTATAAGTTTGTTAATGCTTTTCAGGTGGCTTTGTTACTGTAATGTCCCTCAGTTCTGTGACAGTCTCCCAAGACATGAAACCACCCAGGTTTTTGGCAGGACGTTGCTTCGCGCTGTTTTTACTGTCATGAGACGTCAGTTACTGGAGAAGTCCAGGCAGGAGAAAGATAAGCTACCTTTAGAAAAACAAACATTGATCCTTACCCATTTTCCAAAGTAAGTATTTATTTGGAAGTTTCTACAGTCTCATTTCTTGAATGCTCTTCCATCATATTGTTTTACATAGTCTGTGCGCACTTGAATTAGAATCCATACTAAAGCTTTTGTTAAACAAAGTATTCCATTTAAATGATTCCATTAAAAAATTATCATATTAGCTTTAGGTCTATCTGATGGAGATAGTTTGCAATTTTATAAACATAAAAAGTAAATAAAGAACTTGCATTTGTAGAGCATTGTTCTTGACCTTAGGATGCCCCAAAGCTCTTCATAGACAATGAGGTAATTTTTGAAATGTAGTTATTTGATAAAGAGATGGTGGTGGGTTGGGGGTGTGGGGGTGATGGATGGGGGGAGAGAAAATGAACTAACATGGCCCCAACATTTCTGGACCTGGGAGGATTTAAATAAAACTTAATTTGGCAGGGAGGTAGGATTTGTGACTGTTCTCATTTCTACTGAAAGAATTTCAACCAATGGGGTGGCCGTGCCTAGTTTATGCCACTCAAAGAGACAAGGTTAGCGGATAACAACTCCCAACCAGATAATCCACAAGTTCCACTTTTACTAGGACCAAGAGAGAGTACACCTGCATGAAGAAGAGTCATACGGACTCGAAACATTAACTCTGTTTCTCTCTCCACAGATGCTGCCAGACCTGCTGAGTTTTTGCAGCATTTTTTGTTTTTATTGCATGAAAACAGGTGTACTTATTTATACAAATGGTGGCAGTTGACTCAAAAGTGATTGATTGCCATAAGATTGCCATTAGAGAGGTGGCAATGAACATTTCCAGCTACAGAAATTATTTTTATTTAGGGAGGGAATTCCAGAGCATTGGATCTTGCTGAAACCAATAGGCAACAATGTGTTAATGAATAGTGGACATTGTATGCCTAGAAGTGACAGAAATAGGGAGGGGTGACTCGAAAAAAGAATTTAAACACAAGGATTAGGAGTTTAAGCTTGAAGCTTTCAGGGACCAAGAACCAGGAGTGATGGAACATTGCATGATATGATAGCAGAGGAGGAATTGAGGATGATCTGGGGTTTATGGGAGGTGGGGATAAAGAATGGGAACTGGTCCAGCGAGCATTGCATCTTGAGGTGACAAAGGCACCTGAATTTAGGTATAGGGAGCATCATTTAAAAGTTTACAAATGATACAAAAGCTGGGAAATATCTTAAGCAATGAGAAGAATAGCAGCAGCCTTCGGGAGGACACAGACTGGTGAAGTGAGCAGACATCTGACAGACAAAATTTAGTATAGAGAAGTATGAAGTGATACATTTTGGTAGAATAAATGACAAGAGGTAGCATAAACTAAATTATACCATTTAAGTGGAATGCAGGAACAGAGAGACCAACATTCTTTTAATATTTCAAAATTCTGGATATTGAAAACTGTTAATGTTGTTATCATCTCCCAAATATAAAGCTACTACAGTGTGCATAGAAAATACTACTGCATTTTTTTACATTATAGATTCCTTTCTATGTTAGAGGAAGAAGTGTACAGCCACAACTCTCCTATATGGGATTTAGACTTCATGCTGTCCTCTGGTAACATCCAACTAGGGATACAACCAGGTAACTAATGGTCAGCATTTTTTGAATTTTCCAACAGGTTTGGAGTCTCAGAAAAAATTAACAAAAAGGGAATATTAAAATTAAAATGTTTTTTGAAAAGTCTTTCTTTAGCTCAGGTTTATTTCTTGTTTGCTTTCCTATAACAAGTTTTTCTATAACAAATTTGACTAATTTACGCAATGTGCTGAGCACATTGTTATAACACCTCAGCTAAACTTAATACTTTCAGATCATTGTTTCATTATTTTGGCTTCTTTGTGTCTTTGGAATGTTAGTTGTCAACCCTCCGGTGGTTCCTGGGATCCTGCCAAACATGAAGCCATTCGGGCATGGACCGAGCCCAGCTTCTGCCAGCATTGACCAAACCAACAGTGGAAGTTTGAGTCCTGTCTGGAGGAACAAAGTGTCTTCTGGCTCAGAGCAAATATTGGGTATGACGGACTGATAAATCTTAAAAATGGGGAGGTTATTGCTGAAGCCTGGCAAAAGGTGTTAATGATACAAAACCTATTGATCCATATCCTTACTGAATGCAGATGAACATTTTGCACAAGTCACTGTAGAACACCTTGTGAGCATCATCCGTAGAGACTTTACTAGTAACATTATTCAGCCAACAATTTGTTGCATTTTACATATAATTCATGAAATCTATCTTCTTACCTGAGAAGAGGATAGACACCATTACCTGATCTTCACCTTGGAATGATTTGGCCTTGGTAAGATTTTCATTTACTGGATGTAGATGAAATTTTTCATATCACCAGCATCAAACTTGTCTAATGGTCTGTTTTGTGCCTTCGAACTTATAAGGAGATCAAACACAATGTTAGCTTCTGTCACTATTATTGCACATATAGCCATAGCCAGATCGTCACCTCACAAAGCCATGAAGTGGTTGACACAAGTTTTACTCCCAATGCCACCGTGTACCTACCCTCAGCCACACTGTCATGGAAAGAAGTTCCAGAGGGAGGACAAATGCACCAGATAATTTATTCCCGACTGTTGTCAACATTTTTCCTGGTGCCAGGTGTAAGTTTGGGAATGGGTTATCTACAGTGTCTGTACACTCAGCAGTAGGTGATGCCTAATCTCAGGGAGAAAATGAGAAGGGAGCAAATAGGAAAAAGTAGATTTTTAATATGATACATTTTTCATTCTTTTTTTCCCAGTGCTTTACAAGTCTGGATTGCAAATTAATTTCTAGATATTTTTGTAAAAGTGGCTGCTCAAAAGGTATAGTTTTGATTTATCTGTGGCATTTAGTTGCCAGTCCCAGCTGTGCATTTGTAGGGAGGGATTATTAAGAAAACCTCACTTTTGAACTGTTATTTTCAAATATGGTGGTGCGATATTCATACCACCGCAAAAAAAGATTCAGCACTCTATTCTATGTTACTAATTGGTCATATGTCACCTTAAATATATTTTATCAATTTTTATCACAAAAATCTTAAAAGACTTATCATTGAACCAGATAGAATTTCTGACAGAATTGTTTGTTTGTAAAGGAGAGAAAAGGAAACCTACAGACTCTTTTAATACAGAAGATGCTAAGAGACAGAGAGTTTTGGGGGATATCCCTATGGAACTAGTGAATGAAGTAATGTCAACTATCACAGACCCAGCTGCAATGTTGGGTCCAGAGGTAAGTACATGGAGTGAAAATCAGTTTTGTTACTGAGGTGTTTTTTGGTTAAGCCAGCTTTAAACAAAGAAAATTGTTAAGCCAATTATCCCTTTTTAAGTTTTTCCCTTGACTTTTATAAGATGACTCTGTCTTCCTGTTCCCTCAACTCCCCTCCAAAGCTTATTGATGCCAAGAATTTAATTTGGGTTTTGAAATTTCATACATGAATCAAATTCATTCATATATGAGATTTCAACACCCAAATTAGAAACCTGTAATCCTCTTTGTAGCTATATTGCAATACCCTTGAGATATATTCTGTAATATTGAATCTAGATCCCTCATTTTGATTTTAATGTATGCACAGTAGTGAATAATTCGGCATCTGGTATTAGGTAATAACCTAATAGATATACAATCAATGTGAAGCGTTTGTGGCATTTGTTTAAACATGGGTTAGTTATTACAATATGCAAATATAATTGTCAGTCCTTTGGAATTACAACTTTTACTTTATATTTTATTGAAAATAGGCAAGTTAAGTAATAGTTAAGTTTTGGGTTTCAGATCGCATGAATACATTATTTGTAATAGCAAGTTCCTGATTTAGTTACAACTTCCTCCCTGTTCCATGTATGGCATTTATTGCAATTTGGACATGCAGAGAAAATGGAGTTTTGGGTCGCCTTGTTAAATCAATTTATGTGGTTCAAGTATTCAGGAAATTGATTGCAATCCATTTAAACTTTACAAAATATAATGGGAAAATGTTATTTATCCTGTCCTTTACAAGACTAGCTTACTATCTGCACATGCAGCCAGAGACGAGGCAGCAAGGCTTGAAGAAAGAAGGGGCGTAATTGAGTTCCATGTTGTAGGAAACTCACTGAGCCAAAAACCAAACAAGAAAATGATGATGTGGCTAGTTGGATTACAGAATGTTTTTTCCCATCAATTACCCAGAATGCCTAAGGAATACATCACTCGACTTGTCTTTGACCCGTGAGTACATACGTGGCTTACAACTGGTATTACTATGAATATGATATCTCAATTCAGTCAACCTCCCATATTGCTTTGTTAATTGAATTGAAAAAACATTTGTTTGTCATGTGGCAGGACTCAGATCTTTAACCATAATGAGGGACAAATTAGTCTTGGGTGGTAGCACACATTGAATGATAACGAATTGTCAATCCGCTTTGCAGCAATTTTCTTTTCCACTGATGCCAAAGATCAATTTCACCCCCATTATATTTAGTTCACATAATTCTAAAGCAGTACTTATTTTCAACTATTGACAATACTAACAAATTCAGTAGCACGAAGTCTGATCTTTTTTGTCAGCTTTTGAGTAGATTCTATTTTACTCAGTAAGTTTTGTTAGGGCTTCTCAGGCTTGTTCTGTAGAAATACGCTCAATACAGCAGAACACAAGCTGCCAGTGTGCAGCACAATTCAGCACAGAGATTAGCTTTGGAGACTCCGTTTCATAGACCTCAAGAAATCATAAGCATCTCTTTTCAGTGCTATTTGAAGATAACTTATCCATCCTTGGAGATGTATGGCAATGGATAAATAAAACTGAATTAGAGACATGAAAGGAAATATTGATAAAAGAAATAATTGAACATTTTTTGTCTGATGAATAGTGAAGGACAACAGTCTGAGCGGTTGTATGATGCATGCTTCATACTTTTTTTAACTAATGGATGTATTATAGACACAGAACATAAAAAAAGGAAAGGTACTCGTTTACTTACTTGAGTTGAAAATGTGCAATTTGTTTTAATCATTAGCAAGGCCAGTTTACCTGAATTTTAACTAAATTCCTAACTAAAGCAAATATTCTAAATATTTCAGGAACTAAATACTATGGCAAGTGCTATTGAGTTTTAGATTAAATAATCTTATTTTGGGACAGCATCTTTTAGGGTTGGCTGTCTGAGCCCTATGTGCTTATCACCATCACTGAAGGTAACACTTTATCTCCTTTAATCAGCATCAGATCTTCAGAAATAAACATCAGTGCACAAGACCAACCTTTTATAGTTCAATCATTTATCACAAGAAGCAATTGCAAAAATAAATACAGGCTATAAAAAGACTAGTTGACTAGCTTTCAATTTTAAAGTTATTTTGTTTGGTTATATCCTAGTAAACACAAGACCCTTGCTTTGATCAAAGATGGCCGTGTGATTGGCGGTATCTGTTTCCGGATGTTTCCAACACAAGGCTTTACAGAGATTGTGTTTTGTGCAGTCACCTCAAATGAACAAGTGAAGGTAAGTGTGAATTTAAAAAATAATTAGTAACTTGTATTCGCCAACCATCAATGAATATTCTCTGATAATGTTCTCTAACACTACAGAACATTAACACCAATTTATGGTGTTAAATGATAATTTATGGTGGTAGTAGAGGTAGGCCCAAATAATTAATGGGCAGAGTTTTCCCCCCATTGTGGGGGGGGAAGTTGAAGAGCGGGCACACGGAGGCATGCCTCCGATCAGCGCCCCCGATTGGGGGGGGGGGTGCCACCATTTTACATGGGCAGGCCAATTAAGGCCTGCCCAGTGTGACGTCTGCATGGAAGCACTATGCGCTCCCTGTACGGGCGGTGGGGAATTCCTTGAGCCAAGAGTGCGCTCTTTCACGCATGCATACTCATCCTGCCTGTGGATAAGATTTTATGCCTTTTCTAATGCCGGCCAGAGCTCCTGGCATGCCCGCCAACCTTAAGGTTGGACAGGCAGGTCCATTAATTACTTCAATGACTCTTGTCAATGGCCTCAATTGGCCATTGACAGGTTGGCGGGCGCACAGCTGATTCTGCTGAGCCCCCGCCTACCTGAAAATTTAAATGGGGTGCGGTGATGTTGGGAGTTCCGCCCGACATCACCGCGCGTCATTGTATGCGTCGGCGAGCAGGCCCCGCCCCCGCTCACTGACTGGAAAATCCTGGCCAATAGATCTGTCTGTTAGGAATTTTGCAGATAGTCAAAGTAGTCCACTAAATTGTGACTTTGTCATGGTTTGGTACAACTTGGCTTGCACGGGCCATTTAAGTGTCAACCACATTGCCATGGGCCTGCAATCACATGTAGGCCAGGCCAGACAAGGACAGCAGATTTCCTTCCCTAAAGAGCATTAATGAATCAGATGGGTGTTTCCAATAATGGTTTCATGGTCATCATTAGACTTTTAATTCCAGGTTTTCATTGAATTCAAATTCCACCATCTGTCATGGTGGAATTCAAACCCAGGTCCCCAAAGCATTACCCTAGATAGAAGTTATGATAAATCATGAAATAGTGATTAAGTGATACCATGTTTAAGGTTAAAATGTTTGCATATTGTATGAAGAAGCATCTTAGCATATTTTGCTATGTAATGCAGGTTCTTGCTGTAATTTAGAAGTAAGGAGTCTAATCTTTTTTAAAGACCTGGGAAAACATGAATTGTAATGAACAGCTTGATAGTTCTTAATTTAAGCAATGATGGTGAAATGAGGAGAATGGTATGTTTCTGGATTGTTAGTTTAGTGATAATACCACTGTGCCATCACCTCCCCTTCATTGTCGCTAGGTCAAAATCCTGGAACTCCCTTCATAACAGCACTGTGGGTGTACCTAAACCACATGGAATGCAGCGGTTCAAGAAAGTAGCTCACCACCACCTTGTCAAGGGCAGCTAGGGATGGGCAATAAATGCTGGCCCAGCCAGTGAAGCCCACATCCCATGAATGAATGAAAAAAAATTCTTCTCATGAAGGCTCACCTGAAGTGCATATCAGCAAATAAATTTTGAGTGATCCCCACAGTTTTTTGCCTATTTATTTTAATTGTGTATAGCATGCGCATGATTTTCTGGTAGCTGAGGTTTCACACCTGGAGTGCACTTTTTAGAAATCGTCCATACTATCTTTTTGGATAGTATGTGTTTAAGAAAAAGTCAGAAAATAAGAGCTAATTTATAGGATAATCAAAGTCAGGTACAGTTATAAAGAATGGTCAGTGCAGAAATTAAGATTAATAATAAGTTGTAACAAGAGAAACTGCATTATTATACTATTTTGATGTAGTAGTTTATACTAATTGTAGTGGAACATTCATTTACACTTGTACAATACAAGCCAAATAGGCCTCATGACTCGTCACATACATCACATTCTAATAAAGACTTATTTGGAGAGGGAAAATCACCATTTAGAAAAATCCTTTATTAATTTTTACTTCCCTGTTTTTGTCATTGTAATTCATGGCCAGGATTTCCTGGTTGGCAAGAGGGGGGCTGGGCCCGCTCACCAACGTGGGATGACGTCGGGCGGAACTCCCGATGTCACCCCGCCCCGTTTAAATTTTCAGATGGGTGGGGGCTCAGCAGAGTCAGCTGTGTGCCCTCCAACCTGTCAATGGCCAATTGAGGCCATTGACAAAGTCGTTAAACTAATTAGTGGACCTGCTTGTCCAACCTTAAGGTTGGTGGGCAGGCCAGGAGTCCTGATGGCATTAGAAAAAGCATGAAACCTCATCCACGGGTGGGATGAGGTTTCATGTAGGTTTTAAAAAATGTAATTAAAGTGTATTCAAAAGTGATGGACATGTCCCAACTCATATGACAGTGTCACATGAGGGGACATGTGAAGAATTTTTTTTTCTATTTTTCAGCTTTTTTACTGTAGAGACAATCTCCCTGAGGCAGCACTTAGCCTCAGGGAGATGAATGCGCTCTTTCATGCGCATGTGCGAAAGAGCACACTCTCAGGCTCAGGGAATTCCCCCCCCGCCCGCATAGGGAGTGCGTAGCGCTTCCTTGCAGACTTCACGCTGGGCGGGCCTTAATTGGCCCACCCACATAGAATGGCGGTGCACCCCTAATTGGGGGCGCCGATCGGAGGCGTGGCTCCGCTCGCCCATTCTTAAACTTCTCCCCCCACCCCCAAACGGGGGGAATGTTCTGCCCCATATGTTTTCTTCTCTACAGCTCATACAACTCTCAACTAGCTTTAGATTAGAATCCTACTTATTGACACACTTCACGAGGTTGCAATTTATTTCTCCAGGCTATTTTTACTAATGAAGCATTGAAACTGTGTATCTTTATATAGATGAAGGATTAACACCCATAATGCAGGAGACATTTTTATGAACTAGATAGCAGTTATAAATCATGAAATAGTGATTAAGTGATACCAAGTTTATGGTTAAAATATTTGCGTACTGTATAAAGAAGCATCTTAGTGTATTTTACTATATAATGCAAGTTCTTGCTGTAGTTTAGATGTAAGGAGTCCAATCTTTCTTAAAGACCTGGGAAAATATGAATTACAATGAACAGCTTGATAATTCTTAATTTAAGCAATGATGGTGAAATGAGGATAATGGTATGTTTCGGGGAGAAGGGGAGCAAGGAAAAAAGAGTGGAGCAGTGATCATCGTCATATCAGTAAAATAAATTAAAAGTAATGTTGTAGGGATTGCAGACATAACTTTGAAAGGTAGGTTTCGCAATAGCCAACAAGAATTTTCCTTTATTCTGTCTGGAGTGCTAGAAGAGCTTTCCCAGATAGGGAAGTATTATTGAAGTCTTGGGCAGATTTGAGTGTTATAGAGTCTTAAGAGTTTTTAACGGGAATATGGCATAAAAGAGGAAACTGTATTCAAGGAAACAGAAATGGAAGAAAGCTGTCAATTTCATTTGAGATCTTGCTGGTTACATCACCCTGAACACAATGGGTAACTGAAAAGTGAGCATTGATCAAAGCCCTGCAGGCATGTAAACATAGGGCTGAATTTTACATACCCCGGGTGGGCGCGTGCCCAACCTGATCGGGCCTGAAATTGCGCGAGAACACGATAATGTCAGGTGAGCATCCCAATGTCATCATGCACTCGCAATATTTCATTCGGTGGGCATGCGCAAAAGTTGGAAGTGCGCTCGCTGACAAGCCAGTTAAGTTCATTAACGGCGCAATTGTCTCCGAATTTTCGTGGTAATTCGGCCAGGCAGCCTTTGCATTTTTCATCAAACCTAATCCAAGGGCAGGATGAAATTTCTGCTATGAAATAAAATTAAAATAAATAACTGTGGGCAGCATTGTTATCAGCTATATTTTCAGGTGATTGATTGGAATGCATTATTTCAGCTTTTAAAACCTTTATTTGAGTGTTTTCAGGTCTGCTATCTGCCTTCATGGATCTGTATTGCAGTGCACACCTGCGCCCACTGTGACATCACTGACTACCCTCTTCCCGCCCCTACCCTGGCAGTGCTGAGCATTTCAGCACGTGTTTCATGCTGGCTGGACGTTAAATGGCCAGCTAGCGTGAAATTGCAGCTAGGGGCCGATCATGGTCGGCAGTCCATTTCCTGACCACTCCTGGGCCCACCGATCACGCACGCTGCCACAAGTAATATTCAGACCACAATCAAGTATCAAGTTCATCAACATTGTGTTGTGCCGAATCCCTAGAACAACAAATCAGTAACTGGTGAGAAAGATTAACTCTAGATATTCCATTTGTTCTCTATCAGAGTACCAAGTTCTCTTCAGTATAGTTGCCCTGTTTGTAATCATACCTGTACTGTACTGGAATAAACAAGTGGCAAACATGATTGAAAAAGCTTGTTGAAGAGTAAATTACTTATTTTAAGTCATGAATATAAGAAAGGCAGCAACTACACTTTAGTATTCCTAGAACTTTGTCCTTGTGTGCAGAGGTTCAAATATAGTAATTTTTGAAATGCAAATTATTTTCAATAATATTGCTAAAACTGATCATTCATACTGCACTTCTCCCCCTCATTGTCCTCCTTCAACCTGATGTGTTCCTAGCTTCATCCAGAAAGGCCTGGCTCTAATCTTTATGTGCTACGTACTTGAATCCTAGGCTTCCTAACCAATGGAAGCAGTTTTCTCCATCTACTCCTTGCTTAATTTCTCGAAAAGTTGGATCACATCACCCTTAACCTTTGAAATTCCAGGGAATACCACTCTAGCTTGTGTAATCACTCTTCATAATTTACCTCTTGGAATCCAGGAATCATTCTGGACTTGGTCCATTCTATATATCTTTCCTACAGTGTGGTGCCCGGAGCTGAACACAGTATGCCAGGTTTGCTTTAACTTGGGCGTTGTCTAACTGTAGCATAACACCTAACACTTTGTATTCTAGTCCTTTACATATAAAGACCAACATTCCATCAGCCTTAACAACAGGAACTGCAAAAAAAGCAAAACATGCAAAGAAAGGGAAACAAAATCGAGGGGCAGAGTTTATGGTCTGAAATTGTTGAACTCGATGTTGAGTCTGGAAGGCTGTAAAGTTCATAATTGAAGAATGACATGCTGTTCTTGAAGCATACATTGAGCTTCACTGGAACAGTGCAGCAGATCAAGGACAGGGATGTCAGCCTGAGAGCAAGGTGGAGAATTAAAATAACAGACCACCAGAAGCTCAGTGTCATGCTTGTGGACCGAATGGTAGTGTTCCGCAAAGCAGTCACCCAATCTGTATTTGGTCTCCCCAATGTAGAGGAGGCCAAGTCATTCTGATGAAAGGTCATTGACCTGAAGCATTAACTTGGTTTCTCTCTCTAAAGATACTGCCTGACCTGCTAAGTATTTCTAGCATTTTCTATTTTTTATTTCAGATTTCCAGCATCCACAGTATTCTTCTTTTCCATTGCCCTTCCTGATTAATCTCTGTAGCTGTCTATGACATTGTAACGATCCACCCTAATGGACTCTTAAGTATTTTTGGACATCTACTGTTTTTAGCTTTTCACCATTTATGAAGTACTGAAGTACTTTTTAGGACCAAAATAGATGATATAGACACTTGTCTATATTGAAAGCCATTTGTCGAGGTTTTGTCCATTCACTTGATCTATTAGTATCCCTTTATAACCTTTTGCTTCTGCAATGCCACATATCTTTGTGTCATCCAAAATCTTGGATATTTGACTCTCTATTCCATCATCTAAATCATTAATACGTATAGTGAATAGTTGAGGCCCCACTACAGACCCTTGTGGGGCACCATGAGTCACATCCTGCGAACTAGAACGTCTACCCATTATCCCTACTCCCTGTCTTCTGCTGCTTAGCTAATTTTCTAATCAAATCAATAATCTGCCTTGAACCTACAGTCATACAGGTGAACTTTCCAGGAGCCATTGGTTAGAAATTGGGAGAAGACAGCCTAACCTCCTAAGACAAGTAATGGGCCAGAATTTTTACCTTGGGGTGGACAGGCCCCGCCGGCTTGGGGTTGGGCAGGCAGCCGAACTCTGCTGCCATTTTGAATGGGCGGGCCTTAATTGGCCTGCCTGACAGGAAGCGCTATGCACTTCCTGTACGGGGGGTGGAGGGATTCCCCATCTGTCAAAGTGCTGTCTCAGGGAGATTACTGACAGTACAAAAATCTTTAAAAATAGAAAAATATTAAAATTATTAACATGTCCCCCTCATGTGACAATGTCACACGAGATGGGACATGTTAATAAGAAGCACATAAACTTTAAAAAAGTTTTTAAAAACGGACATGAAACCTCATCCCTCCAGTGGATGAGGTTTCATGTATTATCAGAAGCCCGCTGGGGCTCCTGGCCTGCCCGCCAACCTTCAGGTTGGGCGGGCAGGGCATTTAACAAGCTTAATTATCCTGTCAATGGCCTTAATTGGCCATTGACAGGTCGGCAGGCGGACAGCTGATTTCACTGTCCGCCCGCCTTCCTCAATATTTAAATGGACCAGGATGACGTTGGGGGTTCCTCCCAACTTCATCCTGTGTCATTTTCCCGTTGGCGAGGGGGGCCCCGCCCCCAAATCGCCGACGGGAAAATTCTGCCCACGGTGACCATTTTAGTGTTCTGTGCCAGTTTAGTTGAGATCAACTAACTAAACATAGACCAGGAATTGAACCTAGTTGAGTTAAGAGTCAGCTTTATCAATTGGGAAGCTGCAAATAAATGTGTAAACCATTGGCAGCCAGTAGTGTTGGATTCATGAGCCACAGCCTTCACTGTTGAACTCTATTATGCCAATGCCTTTAAAAATAAATTGTGGAAGTATTAAAATTTTTCTCCTGTAAAGATCTTTGAGATCTGCTTCAATACATGAGCAGTGCTATAGAAATGTAAATTTTTGTTCAATAAAAAATGATTTTAATTATTAGTATTATTGGAAAATTAAGTAGAATTTTGTTCTTTACCAGTGGTCAAATGCTTATTCTTTAGGGCTATGGAACTCATCTAATGAATCATCTGAAGGAATATCACATCAAACATAACATTCTAAACTTCCTCACTTATGCAGATGAATATGCAATTGGCTACTTCAAAAAGCAGGTATGTAATTTTGTGGTCTTGGTTTCTATGCTCTTCAAAGAGCGTGTTGTGAAATACGATGGATAAGTTCGTATACAATTACTGATGAGAAACCTAAATAACATCTTAATAAGATATTCTGTTTTCCATGCAGTGTAACAATCTACTCCTAGAACTTTTCATGTATATATTGCAGTATCAATTAAACTAGCTAGCTACCTATGGTTGTGGTTGTTGGAGGTCAATCATCTAAGTCCCAAGACATCGCTGCAGGAGTTCCTCAGGTTAGTGTTCTGGAACCAACCATCTTCAGCTGCTTCATCAATGACCTTCTCTCCATCATAAGGTCAGAAGTGGAGATGTTTGCTGATGATTGCACAATGTTCCACACTAGTGGCAATTCCTCAGATACTGGTGTAGTCTGTGTCCATATGCAGTAAGATCTGGACAACATTCGGGCTTGGGCTGATAAGTGGCAAATGACATTCGTGCATGACCATTTCCAACAAGAGGGAATCTGATCATCTCCCCTTGACATTCAATGGCATTACCATCACTGAGTCCCCCACTATAACAACCTGGAGTTACCATTGACCAGAAACTGAACTCGACCAGCCATACAAATACTGTGGCTACAAGAGCAGGTCAGAGGCTGAGAATTATGCAGCGAGTAACGCACCTCCTGACTCTGCAAAGCCTGTCCACCACCTATATGGCACAAGTCAGGAATGTGATGGAACACTCTCCAATTACTTGAATGAGCGCAGCTCCAATGACATTCAAGAAGCTCAGCACCATCCAAGGCAAAGCAGTCCACTTAGTTATTACCCTATCCACCACCTTCAACATTCACAATCTCCACCACCGAGGCAGAGCGGCAGCAGTGTATACAATCTACAAGATGCACTTTAGCGACTCACCAAGGCTCCTTCGACAACATTTTCCAAACCACGACCTCTACAATCTAGAAGGATAAGGGCAGCAGATGCATGATGAACAACACCACCTGCAAGTGCTTCTCCAAGCCAACCACCATCCTGACTTGGAAATATATCACTGCTCCTTCACTGTTACTGGTTCAAAATCCTGGAAGTCCCTTCCTAATAGCAATTTGGATGTACATAACCTCATGGACTGCAGCAGTTCAAGAAGGCAGCTCACCACCACCTTCTCAAGGACAAATAGGGATGTGCATTAAATGCTGGCTTAGCCAGTGAAGCCACCACCCCATGAATGAATAAAAAAAGCTATAGAATGTATGTTACAAATTCAACATACAATACAAATTGACAGATTCACAGCACATTAAATAAAACTGTGCAGCCATAGAAAGTAAGAAAATCTGAAATTTACTGTCCCATTCCCACTGAGATTCTGTATGTCTTCATATTCCTTGGGATCTTAAGGTGGAAAATAAATGGGATCCTCCCTAGTGCATGCATTTTGTGACTCCGGGAGAAGTAGATATGCTCCCCCAGCAATCCACAGAAATATTACAGGTTGCTGCCATGCAGTGCTTTCCACAATCGCCATCCTCCAGCCCCATAAGACCATAAGACGTAAGAACAGAAATAAGCCATTCAGCCCATTGAGTCTGCTTTGCCATTCAATGAGGTCATGGCTGATCTGATAATCCTCAACTCCACTTTCCTGCCTTTTCTACCCTTGATTCCCTTACAGATTAAAAACCTGTCTGTCTCAGCCTTGAATATTGTTAACGACCCAGCCTCTATAGCCCTTTGCGGTAAAGAATTCCACAGATTCACTACCCTCTGAGAGAAGAAATTTCTCCTCATCTCTGTCTTAGATGGGCACCCCCTTACTCTGAGATTATACTCTCTGGTCCTAGACTCTCCCACAAGGGGAAATAACCTTTCAGCATTTACCCTGTCAAGCCCCCTTAGAATCTTATATGTTTCAATAAGATTGCCTCTCATTCTTCTAAACTCCAGTGAGTACAGGCCCAACCTACTCAACCTCTCCTCATAAGAAAATCCCTCCATCCCTGTGATCAGCCTAGTGAACCTTGTCTGGACTGCCTCCAATGCCAGTGTATCTTTCCTTAGATAAGGACACCAAAACTGTTCACAGCATTCTAGGTGTGGCCTAACTAGTGCCTTGTATAGTTTTAGCAAGATTTCCCTACTTTTATACTCCATTTCTTTTGAAATAAAGGCAAACATTCCATTTGCCTTCCCTATTACCCGCTGAACTTGTATGCTAACCTTTTGGGATTCATGCGCGAGGACCCCCAAATCCCTCTGTGCTGCAGCTTTCTTCAGTCTTTCTCCATTTAAATAATACTCAGCTCCTCTATTCTTCCTGCCAAAGTGCATAACCTCACACTTTCCCACATTATATTCTATCTGCCATGTTTTTGCCCACTCACTTAACCTGTCTATATTCCTCTGTAGACTCTTTGTGTCATCCTCACCACTTGCATTCCCACCTATTTTTGTGTCATTCACAACTTGGTGATAGTACATTCACTTCCTTCATCTAAGTCATTAATATGTATTGTAAATAGTTATGGCCCCGGCACTGATCCCTGTGGCACTCCACTAGTTACAGGTTGCCATCCTGAAAATGCCGCACTTATCCCAATTCTCTGTCTTCTGTTAGTTAGCTAATCCTCTATCCATGCTAATATACTATCCCCAGCACCATGGGCTTTTATCTTATTAAGTAGTCTTATGTGTGGTACCTTATCAAATGCCTTTTGGAAATCCAAATATATTACATCTACTGGTTTTTCTTTAGCTACCCTGCTTGTTACCTCCTCAAAGAATTCTAATAAATTTGTCAAGCTTGTTTTCCTCTTCATGAAGCCATGCTGACTGGCCAATAGTTACCTGTTTTTGAATTGCCCTCCCTTTTTGAATAAAGGCATTACATTGACAGTTTTCCAATCCTCTGGGGCTTTTCCTGAATCTAAGGATTCTTGGAAGATTACTACCAGTGCATCCATTGTCTGTGTAGCTACTTCCTTTAATATCCTCGGATGCAGCCTATCATTCCAGGGGATTTATTAGCCTTTAGCCCCATTAGTTTTCCTAGTACTTTTTCTCTAGGGATAGTTATTGTATGTATTTCCTCCCCCATTTTTGCCCCTTGATTATTTAGTATTTTTGGAATGCTATTAGTGTCTTCTACCATAAAGACTGATGCAAAGTATTCATTCAACTCCTCTGCCATTTCTTGGTTCCCCCTTATTATTTCTCCAGCCTCATTCTCTAAGGGGCCTATGTTCGCTTTGGCCTCTCTCTTCCTTTTCATATATTCAGAGAAGCTCTTATTGTCTGTTTTTATATTACTTGCTCGTTTACCTCAAAGTTTATTTTCCCCTCCCTCTTTATTAATTTTTTGGTCGTCTTTTGTTGGTTTTTAAAACTTTCCTTATTCCCTGGTTTACCACTAACCTCTGCCACATTGTATGTTTTTTTCGTTCAATCCTTAACCCCCTTCGTTAACCATGGTTGGTTTATCCCCTTCCCACAATCCTTCTTCCTCACTGGGATATATCTTTGTTGTGAGTCATGAACTATTTTCTTAATCATCTGCAGTTGTTCATTAACTGTGTTTTCTGCTAAACCCCTTTCCCAGTCTACTCCAGCCAACCCTCATTCCTTTGTAATTACCCTTATTTAAATTTAGCACAGTTGTTTCTGGCCCAAGTTTCTCACTCTCAAACTGAATGCTAAATTCTACCATGTTATGGTCATGTTATGGCCACTGTTCTCTAGGGGATCTTTATTCTGAGATCATTTATCAAACCTGCCTCATTACACATTACCAGATTCAAAAGAGCCTGATCCCTGGTTGGTTCCATAACATAGGAAGTGGTGGCATAGTGGTATTGTTACTGACTGGGGACCTGGGTTCAAACCTCACCATGGCAGATGGTGAAATTTGGATTCAATAAAAATCTGGAATTAAAGGTCTGGTGATGACCATTGTTTGTAAAAACCCATCTAGTTCACAAATGTTTTTTTCCTTTCAATCCTTAACTTCCTTGGTTAACAATGGTTGGTTCATCCCCTTCCTCACTGGGATATATCTTTGTTGTGACTTATGAACGATTATCTTAAACGTCTGCCATTTTCATGTGACTCCAGATCTACAGCAATGTGGTTGACTCTTAAATGCCCTCTGAACAAGGACAGTTTGGGATGGGCAATAAATGCTGGCCTAGCCAGTGACGCCCACATCCTGTGAATGAATAAAACAAAAACATGGTTCTTGGAAACTGTCCCAAATTCTTGACAATTTGATTTTCCTAATCTACATGAAGATTACGCCCATGTACTGCCTTTTTCACATGGCCTCATTATCTCCTGATTTATTTTCTGTCCTACAGTACAGCTACTGATAGGGGGCCTATAGACTACTCTCACCAGTGTCTTCTTCCCCTTGTTAGTTCTTACCTCAACCCATATTATTCTACATCTTCCAATCCAAGATAATTTCTTGCTTTCGTACTTATTTCACCTCGTACTAACAAAGCTACCCCGATACCCTTTCCTTCCTGCCTGTCCTTATGAAAAGTCATGTACCGCTGAATATTTAGTTCCTAGCTTTGAACTCCTTATAACCATGTCTCCGTAATGGCTATAAGATCACACCCATTAGCCTCTATTTGTGCCGTTAACTCATTTATTTTGTTCCAAATATTATTTGCATTTATGTAAAGAGCGATTAATTTTGCCTTTTTACATTCTTTACTCCTTTGACCCTATTTTGCTGTTTTTTACGTTTGTATACTCTGTTCCCTTCCTGTCACACTCAGGGTATCATTACCTAAATAGCTGCCCTGCAATGCTGCCATATCCTTTTGCTTTGTAAGTGTACATATCCCCTCTCCAGAACCCTCCCCCTCTCTATTTAGTTTAAAGCCCCCTCTGCAGCCCAAGTTATTCGATTCGCCAGGACCCTGGTCTCAGCATGGGTCAAGTGAAGGCCGTCCCACCAGAACAGCTCCTTTCTACCCCAGTACTGGTTCCAGTGCCCCATGAACTGAAACCCATTCCTCCCACACCAATCTTTGAGCCACGCATTTAACTCCTTAACTTTATATATCCTATGACAGTTTGCCCATGGCTCAGGTAGTAATCCCGAGATTATTATCTTAGAGGTTCTGCTTTTTAATTTATCTCCTAACTGTTCAAATTCTTTCACCAGAGCCTCCTTTCTACTCCTATCAATGTAGTTGGTACCAACGTGGACGACGACAACTGGATCCCTCCCCTCCCGCTCCAAGTTCCTCTCCAGCCCTGAGGAGATGTCCTTAACCTTAATGCCAGGCAGGCAACACAGCTTTCAGGACTCACACTCACGGCTGCAGAGAACGGTATCAATCCCCATAATTATGCTGTCCCCTACCACCAGTTTCCTATTTTCTCCGCCCACTCGAATGGCTCCCTGTACCATGGTGCCATGGTCAGTTCTGTCATCCTCCCTGCAGTCCCCGCTCTCGTCCACACAGCTTGCAAGAACCTTGTAACTGGTGGACAGCTGCAGGGGTCGAGGCTCCTCGAATGCTACCCACTGGGTCCCCATACCTGCTTCACCTGCGGTCACACCCTCCTGTTGCTGATCACAGACCAACTTTGAATGACCTAATCTGAGGGGTGTGACTGCCTCCTGGAGCAAAGTGTCCAGGTAACTTTCCCTATCCCTGACGTGTGCAATGTCTGCAGCTTGGACCCCAGCTCCTCAACTCGGATCCGAAGTTCCTCCAGCTGCAAACACTTACTCCAGATGTGTTCGCTCTGGATCACCTTGAAGCACTCAACTCCTGCACAGTATTGTAAGTCGGACTAAGTTGGCTACTTATATAAGTTGGCTCCTAACACAAAAGGCCTAAATGAGTCACTCAATGAGGATCCAGTTTCACCTGGTTCTTAATTAAACTGCTGTTTCACTGGAACCCTTGAGAAACCCCGGTTTAAGGCTGGCAATTACAGAATTTAAACTGTTGGTTTCAGTTTAATGCCAACTGCAAACTACAAACTAAATTAGGTTTGTATAAAATAAAAATTTAGACTTTCTTACCCAACAACTGCATGCACTCAGTCCTCGCACGCACAGTCCTGAGCACGCGCTCAGTCTCCCTGCTCTTCATGCTCTTTTTTAAATGGCCTCCTTGCTCTCCGTGCTCTTTTTTAAATAGTCTCCTCGGTCTCCGCGTGCTTTTTTAAATGGTCTCCTCGTTCTCCACACTCTTTTTTAAATGAAGTCTTCCCACACTCTGCGCTTTTTAAAATGAAGTCTCCCCGCTCTCTGCAGTCTTTCTAAAATGGTCCCTGCGCTCTTTTTTAAATGAAGTCTCCTCGCTCTCCATGTTCTTTATAAAATGCCTCCTGTGTAACTGCTGTCTGACCTCAGTGCCCACAGTGACGACCTACGCTCTCCCACTTCCACCCCCACCAACCAGCCCACCACCTTTCTATAGTCGGTTCTGGGACATTGCTACCTGCCTGATGGTTGCTTGAGGTCCATTTCATCTGATATTGCACCAGCCTGGAGCTAGTGAGCTGCAGCAGGATATTCATACAGGGCGTTTAGTTTCCCAGTGACAAGTTAATGTGGTCTTGCCCTCAATGTCTCAGACCTTGCGCCAGCAAGAATAAGTGGGTGATCCACCTTGTGCCTGCTCATTCCATGCCTGAAATTAACATCCACCCCTTGGTCTCATGTTCTAGATCTTGTTCTTCACCAGAATATAAAATAACATACCACATCTACACTGGTATTTCCAGCGGGGAGAAAGTAAAATAGTGGCACTTAAAAGTTGATAGCTTTTTTCCATGGTTTCCTCCAGCTCTTCTGCTGAAATTAAAGCAATTGAGTGGGAGAAGCCCTGCAGAAATATATCCCTAGGAGTCTAGTAGAGCAAGAAAACATTGTGTATCCAGGTAGAATGAGATATTCGTGGGTTTTGATGTATTGGCATCTTTAGTGCAAAAAGAAAGTTCAAACATAACTGTCAACTTCACCTAATCAAGGATAATAATTTTGTTGCTTGCTTTATGTTATCAATTTTAGAATATTGTGCACATCTAAATATCGTAAATTCACTATTGTTGCATGAAGAGAAATTTACATTCCAATGTCAAAGGATAATTTTTCTAAATGGGCTGAGTGATTAATAGCAGTACACTGCACATGAAACCATTTAGGATTGTATACAAATTGCATTCATCTAAACCTAGCAGTAGCATGTGTATGTGAACTTAGTTGCAGTGTGTCCTACAATTTCTCAAGGTATGAAATCTTGCCACCTGATACAAGTTGTAAATTTGAAACTATTCAATTAAATAACCGGACCTAAAATCTAACATTTAATTATTTTATGTATTCAAAAGACTAATGCTTACTGTTAAGATAGAGTGTACCAATTTTATCAACAAGCTTCAGAAAAGTTTTAAGCATTTTAAAGTGACTCTCAACATAATTGCTTTTGAGAAAATTGACATTTATTTTGTTTTGTACATTGAGTGGTAAAAAAGAAAAACATCATGATATTCTGTATTGTTTCAGGGATTCTCCAAGGATATAAAAGTTCCAAAAGTCAAGTATGTTGGTTATATTAAAGACTATGAAGGTGCCACTCTGATGGGCTGTGAACTGAATCCACGGATTCCATACACTGAATTCTCTGTGATCATAAAGAAACAGAAAGAGGTGACTGCTTGCCTATTTTTGCTGACATTTGACTTCTGACCAGTTAGTAAGAAGCGTTTTTCCCCATCTCCTTATAAGGCAGGCAGTTAAATTATCAATTTTTCAGGGCAAAAACCTGTAATTATTTTGTTGTACTGCCCCCTTATATTAAGTACATAAAACATTAATAATTAGAGAAAATATATTATTCATCAGATAAAAGCATTTTCCTATTATTAAATTTTGCCATTATCGAAGAAAGAAAAACTTGTATTTGTACAGCACTTTGCACAGCCACTGGACATCTCAAAGCGCTTTGCAGCCAATGAAGTACTTTTTGAAACGTGGGAGAGAATTTTTCCTATGGCGGGTGGGCTGGGTGGGGGTGGGCACAGTGCCGATTGCTGCCCGCGATCAGCTGCACGCCACCATTTTACGCAGGTGGGCCAATTAAGGCCCGCCCAGCGCTCGGCACTACCTGTGCGGGCAGGGGGAGGAGGGAGTATCGGAGCCCGCACTGTTTCACGCATGCACATGAAAGAGCGCAACAATCTCCCTGAGGCACGGAACTGCCTCGGGGAGATTGAATGGACTATAAACGTCTGAATAAATAAAGTAAAAATTTATTTAAACATGTTCCCTCATGTGAGCTGGGACATGTTTATGAAGTTTGGAAAATTCATTTGTTTATTTTATAAAAGCTTCAGGAAACCTTATCCCATCTATGGATGAGGCTTCCTGAAAAACGCGAAGGCTGCTGGGGCTTTTCACCTGCCCACCAACCTTAAGGTTGGACGGGTAGCGTTCTTAACAAGTTTAATTACTTTTTAAATGGCCTTAATAGTGCATTAACATTTCAGCGGGCACACAGCTGCCTCTGGCGCGTGCCCGACATCATTGCACGTCATTTTACATGTCGGCGTGTCTGGCCCATCCCCACACACCGCCAGCAAAATTCTACCCGCGGTCACTGTTGTAATGCAGGAAACTTTTGCAGAACTTAACTTCTCCTTCCTAAAATGTTGACAACTGATTATACAGATTTTATTTTCCACTAATTTATCACTAGTCATTACTCAATGCACTTCCAATGATTATGCTATGCTGTTCCTATTGATGCAGCCATCCTTTTCTGTTTTTCTGTCACATCTGCCTTGTATCTCCACATTCCACAGCAAAGCTCCTGAAAGCGCTCCTTTCTTCATAACCAGGGTTATCCTGTGACAGTGCTTAATCCTGTGCCTTCCCTCTCAATCCTTGTCCCTGTTACACCAGTGCCATCACCCACAACCTTGTCATCCCTTTCCGTTCCACCAGCCCCTGCATTGACGAGATAATATCCCACCTCTTAAAACAAAAGCCCCTTTCCTTCCCCCTCTTCTTTTAGAATTCTTTTATTCATTTTTTCACCACCCTTTTTCTAGCACCATGCACTGAAAGTGCAGCGGATATACCAGCCATCCAATCACTTACCGTTGTATAAGGTGTCAGGCATTCTTTCTGTGGTCTAATATACCGTATTCACAATTCACAGTGTTGTTCTCCACAATGGGGAGGCCAAATGCAGCTTAGGAAACCTCTTTGACAAACAACTCGCCCCTGTTATTTACACAGTCAGGGAGATAATAGAGGAGTGCTTGTTCCAGTCCTACTCCGGCCCCTTCCCACAACTCTTTCTCCGGTACATCGATGATTACTTCGGTGCTGCTTCATGCTCTTGTCAGGACCTGGAAAAATTTATTAATTTTGCTTCCAATTTCCACCCATCCATCATTTTCACGTGGTCCATCTCTGACATTTCCCTTCCCTTCCTTGTATCTGTCTCAATTTATGGTGATAGACTGTCCACCAATATCCATTACAAGCCTACCGAATCCCACAACTACCTCGACTACAGCTCCTCACACCCCGCTTCCTGTAAGGGCTCCATCCCATTCTCTCAGTTCCTTCACACCGTCGCATCTGTTCTGATGATGCTACTTTCAAAAACAGTTTCTCTGACATGTCCTCCTTCTTCCTTAACCGAGGTTTTCCACCCACGGTGGTTGACAGGGCCCTCAACTGTGTCCGGTCCATCTCCCGCGCATCCGCCCTCACACCTACTCCTCCCTCCCGGAAACATGATAGGATCCCCCCTTGTCCTCACTTATCACCCCATCAGCCTCTGCATTCAAAGGATCATCCTCCGCCATTTCCGCCAACTCCAGCATGATGCCACCACCAAACACATCTTCCCTTCACCCCCCCGGCGGCATTCTGTAGGGATCGTTCCCTCCGTGACACCCTGGTCCACTCCTCCATCACCCCCTACACCTCAACCCCCTCCCACGGCACCTTCCCATGCAACCGTAGAAGATGCAACACCTGCCCCTTTACTTCCCCTCTCCTCACCGTCCAAGGGCCCAAACACTCCTTTCAAGTGAAGCAGCATTTCATTTGCACTTCCCTTAACTTAGTCTACTGCATTCATTGCTCCCAATGCAGTTTCCTCTACATTGGAGAGACCAAACGCAGACTGGGTGACCGCTTTGCAGAACACCTTCGGTCTGTCCGCAAGCATTACCCAGACCTCCCTGTTGCCTGCCATTTCAACACTCCACCCTGCTCTCATGCCCACATGTCCATCCTTGGCTTGCTGCATTGTTCCAGTGAAGCTCAACGCAAACTGGAGGAACAGCACCTCATCTTCCGACTAGGCACTTTACAGCCTTCTGGACTGAATATTGAGTTCAACAATTTTAGATCATGAACTCCCTCCTCCATCCCCACCCCCTTTCTGATTTTCCCCCTCCTTTTTGTTTTTTCCGATAATTTATATAGATTTTTCTTTGCCCACCTATTTCCATTATTTTTAAATGTATTTCTATCCAATGTTTTATCTCTACCTTTTAGCCTTTTTAGTATTCCTTCACCCCACCCCACCCCCACTAGAGCTATCTGTACCTTGTTTGTCCTGCTTTCTACCCTTAATTAGCACATTCCTTTAGATAATATCACCACCTTCCTCTTTGTCCTTTTGTCTGTGACATCTTTTGGTTATCTCCACCTATCGCTGGCCCTTTACCTATCTCTTCTTGTCCCAACACTCTCCCCCCCCCCCCCACCCCACTTAAACCAGCTTATATTTCACCCCTTTCCTATTTTTACTTAGTTCTGTTGAAGGGCCATGAGGACTCGAAACGTCAACTGCGCTCTTCTCCACCAATGCTGCCAGACCTGCTGAGTTTTTCCAGGTATTTCTGTTTCTGTTTTTGTCTTGGATTTCCAGCATCCGCAGTTCTTTGCTTTTATCTCTGGTGTTTCTGAACAATGGGTACCTGGACTAGAGAGGTTACAATGTGATTTTTTTTCTTTCAGGCAGCCTGGCCAACACATGGGAAAATCAACAATAGGAGGCAACAATTGTGGGGGCTTTGGGATGGTTACAAGCAATTGGGATGACGCATCAGGCATTGGTTCAGGGTTATTCAGGAAATCACAGGGCAGGCATCAGTTGTGGTGTGTACAGGATTGGCATCAAACTTCAAATTTGGGATCGGGAGGTTTGGGGAGATTACCAATCATGGTCATGGTTAGGGAGAGGCCATGTACAGCAGAAGAGAAGCTAAAGATTTGTTTGATGGGCCAGCAGAGCACTCCTATGCCTCCTGGCTCAGGAGTGCTTTGAAAAGTACTTAGCTTCTGCAACCAGCTGTTCCCATCTCCATTTTGCTGCTGGATTTCCTGGCCACTGGGAAACCCAGCCGTCAACTGTTAAATTTAAATTGAGCTCCCATTTTCACTATGGGATCCCGATTTAAAAATATTGAAATGTCCTGCCTCTCGGAATAATGACAAGAAGTACATAAATATTGGGTTGGGGAATTGTTCTCCCTTATTCAGGTTTAACCTCCTTACCCCTGTTCTGGGGTGGGATTAACATCATGGCTCTCCTTTCTGTCAGCACACATGACTCTGATCTTCTTGTGATCTTAAGTCCCCTTTCTCATTCCAACTCTTACATTCTGTCTTCAATCTTCCAACTGAATAATTTCTCCTGATCACTCACCTAGAGATCAGGTTAGATCTCTAACCTGAAATTCAGACCCTATCTATATCTACCATTTTTCTTTAGCAAAGGTACAGAAGCTGTGGAAGGAAAGAAATGTGGGATGGTACAGTTTTATTGGAGTTGCGGGGGAGGGGATCTTATTATTTGCACATGTTTTTGCTCTTCTTATACCTCTTCATTGTCTCACTAAGATGATATCTCTTCAGGTTCCTGCCTCTCTATTAAGCAGATGGTAGGTAAATTTAATCCATTAATTTCCTCTTAGTGATCAGCATTTCTGTTGTCACTTTCCCTGGCCCCTACCTTTTTTCTTAATGTCACCCTACAAAAGGACTCGTTTGTCTTTCAGTTCAATTCTGAAGAAGAGCAACACCCATAGTATTAACCTTTTCTCTGTATAGATGTTGATGAACCTGCTGGGCATTTCCAACATTTCCTCTTTATTGTGTCATTCTTACTGAATGTTTTCCTAGTGGCCTTTGAGGGGTCTGCAGAGCGCAGTAGATAAAGGAACTGTACAAGCTATTTCTTATCCCTAATTATCATGCTGCTTCTCTCTTTTTTAAGATCATAAAAAAGTTGATAGAAAGAAAACAAGCACAAATTCGAAAGGTGTACCCAGGACTCTCCTGCTTTAAAGAAGGAGTGCGACAGATTCCTATTGAAAGTATACCTGGAATAAGTAAGCAACCTAGCACAGGTTTGAAGTATTTCCACTACTCTTTATAACAATGCATCCTTATGATGCACCTAATGCTGATCTTTAAAATTGAATATAATTTTAATGGACTTGAGCTGATTGACTGATTTAATTTATCTACAGAGGAATCTGGTTGGAAACCTAGTGGAAAAGAAAGAGGGTAAGTCTGTTTTAAAAAGTAGGTGTGGCTGTATGGGAGGATGTCTTTTAAGTAGATTGTGCAAAAGCAGGATCGTATTGCGACAAGATAAGATATGCTAAATGGCTTTAAGATTAGATTAGTTTTGGATGAATTAAAATTTTCTTCAGTTGACCACAAAGAGCAAAGCCAGCATTTTTGGTCCTGTGCATAAACACTGCTTCACCCCACTACTCCATTCTCATCCCAAGCCAGTCATTCATTTGAACCAGACTGTGTAAAACTATGGTGTTCTGTTTATCATGAGCAATCCTTCATATCAAGGATGATTCTTCCTTATGGGTGGCTGTGTTTAAGTGAAATGTCAGTGTTGGCTGTGGGTTTGCAAATGGTTTATAACCCTAACTTTGCCTTATAGGCTTTCCCACAGTGAGGACATTGGCTGTCGATCAGTAAAAGTGGTGACAGATTGTTGGCTTGAGCAGCTGCTGTCTCTTTCCATTCTCTCTCAGTGCCTGGTCTTGTTGATTGGAAGTCTTAACACTAGTTTTGATGATGGATTGCCATTTTGGTTGCGATAGGGCATTTGCTTCTCATGTTGATGTTAGTAGAGCAGACTTCATGCAGGCTTTAAGAATATCTTTGAAATATTTCCTTAGGGCCCTGTGTGTACAGGCTCCCAGGCATAGTTCTGAGTAGGGCACCTGTTTGGGCAGCCTTGAGTTGGGCATTCTGATGACATATCCCTACCATCTCAGCTGGTGTGAGATTATTATGGTCTGTCAAAGATGGCAGGATTCTCCTCAAAGACATGGACAGTATCAACATCTACTGGAAAGAGAATTTTGTAGAACTACTATTCAGAACCCCACGGTGGACATGCACCTGCTATAGAACCTGTCAGAACATGCAATCAGAAGTGAACTGGGCATTGATCCAACGCTCGATGATGTGATAACTGCTGTTGAAAAGTTGAAAAAGTGAAGCTCCTTAATCTGATAATATTTCTATGGAAGTACTGAAACATGGCGGAAACATACTGATCTCTCGGATACATGCCTTATTTGAGAAGGTTGGCAGAATGAAGCATGTCGTGATTATCACGACCGAGAAGGAAGGAGACAAGCCGAACTGTAGCAACTACAGGGGTTTGGATTGTTCTTAATTTTTGGCAAAATGCTAGCTAGGTTTCCTTTTAATCACCTCTCACCAGTTGCAGAGAAGATCCTTCCAGAGTCCCAGGGTGGCCTGCGACAATCCAGAGGAACAACTTAAATGATCTTCACTGCCAATTTCAGGAAAAGTGCAAAGAACAAAACATGGCTTTCTTCAATCTCACAAAAGCCTTTGACTTGGGAAAATCGAACTGCCTTTTGAAAGATGCTACAGCAACATGGATGCCCAGCTAAGTTCGCAAACATGTTCTGTCTCCTGCATGACAATATGCAAATAACAATATAAGCAGTAGTTCCACTACAGATCCTTTCCCTGTCAAACCAGGCATCAAACAGGGGAGTGTCATTGCACCAGCACTATTTTCAATCTTATATATAACCATATGAATTAGGAGCAGGGGTAGACCACTTGGCCCCTTGAGCCTACTCTGCCATTGAATAAGTTCATGGCTGATCTGATTGCAACCTCAACTCCACATTCCCACCTATCCCCGATAACCTTCGACCCCCTTGTTTATCAAGAATCTATCTAGCTCTGCCTTAAAAATATTCAGATTCTGCTTCCACCTCCTTTTGACGAAGAGAGTTCCAAAGACTCAAAACCCTCTGAGAGAAATTTTTTTTTCCTTCTCTGTCTTAAATGGGTGACCCCTTATTTTTAAACAGTGACCCCCCCACACCCCTAGTTCTAGATTCCCTCACAAGAAGAAACATCCTTTCCATATCCTCCCCTCAGGATCTTATATGTCTCAATCAGTCACCTCTGACTCTTTTAAACTCCAGCAGACACAAGCCTTGCCTGTCCAACCTTTCCTCATAAGACAACCCTCCGTTCCAGGTATTCATCTAGTAAACCTTCTCTGAACTGCTTCCAATACATTCCCATCCTTCCTAAAATAAGGAGACCAGTACTGTACACGGTACTCCAGATGTGGGGAGGAATCATCCCAGATTTGCACTGAGTGCAGTAGCGAGCAGGAAAAAGGACATTTTACCTGCCAGCCGCAATTGCAGTTTTTCATGCTGTATCATCCCAATCCCATCTTATTAATCATGCAGCCACAGAAAACACACCGTCTTGCTGGCAGGCGACCTCTGAATTGCCTGCCATGCCGTTATCTTGCCATTCCCTCACTCAGGATGCCATATCTAAACTGCAGCTGCCCACAAAGTTCTCAATGTTTACAGTCCAGGACTGCTCCAGTGAATACATGGACCTGAAAGCCAAGGAGAGTTCAGTGACCCATCATTGGAATGCTTTTTGGAGGTCCGATGTCCTCCACCCCCACTCTGGATGCAAGGGGTCCAGCAATCTCACTACTCCAGTTTGGGAGGTGTTGGCAGTGGTGGCCACTGCCAACGCTGCACAGAAGAGGTTGGCCATCTGGTGCAGAAAGAAGATGAATGATCTCATCCATGTCACCAGGGTAAGGCAACTATCTCATCACTCTAAACTCACAAACTCAAGCCCATCGCACGTTCACTGGCATCTCACTCAGTGCCAGCTCAAGGGGTATCACCACTCACTCCCTCACACACATCTTCACATCTCTATTTGGCCTCATCCCTTCTGGAGACTGCCTTCTCAGCGCTCACCATCTTGAGGCCATTTGCACAGATCAGCTGTGCCCCCACACACCCTGGGATAGCTCCCTTCCTCAGTACAGCCCTCACACTACAGCCTCTTCCCTTGGCTGAGGCCACTTCTTCCCCTTCCCCAAGCAAACCCTAGCCCTGCAGCTGTTGAAAAACCACCCTCACCTCCCTGTTGGTCTGGTAGGTAAAAACCTGCCTGTGAGCCCCTCTAAAAGTGATGTGGTGCTGCCTGTGAAGCCTGTCACTGATGACCACGAGTGCTGCCCCAAAGCAAGGTAAGCAAACAAACCTCGAAGTCCCAAGCGAAGTGCAGCTCACCAGGTACACATCGCTTATGTACAGTTGTGAAACACATCGGTGTGCGCTCAGATGATCCAGCGTAGGGGAATGATTCTGGCCAGCCGTGTTTATAATGATATGCAGATGGATTACAATGAAGTTACCGATATGCGGTGGCGGGAAATGGGACCTGCCATTGATGGGCGGAGAGAACAATTGCAAATGGTTTCATCATATCATGAAACCGATTTTTGGCTTTCCCGCCATATTGCCTGCTCACACCTGCCATGATGCCTGTGCCAGCATGCATGGAAAATTATGCCCGTGGTCTCACCCATGCCCTGTATAACTGAAGCGTAATGTTTTGTATTCAATTCCCCTTGCAATAAATAATAACATTCTATTAGCTTTCCTCATTACTTGCTGTGTCTACATTCTAATCTTTTGTGAGCATGCACTAGGACATCCAGATCCCTCTGCATCTGGGAGCTCTGCAATCTCTCACCATTTAAATAATATGCTTCTTTTTTATTCTTCCTGCCAAAATGGACAATTTCACATTTTCCCACATTATACTTCATTTGCCAGATCTTTGCCCACTCACTTAAGCTATCTATATCCCTTTGTAGCCACCTTATGTCTTCTTCACAATTTACTTTCCAACCTAGCTTTGTATCATCAACAAATTTAACAACCATACTTTCGGTCCCTTCATCCAAGTCATTTATATAAACAGTAAAAAATTGAGGCCCCAGCACTGATCCCTGTGGCACACCACTTGTTACATCTTGCCAACCAGAAAACCAACTAGAAGCCTACTCTCTGCCTCATGTTACCTAGTCAATCTTCTATCCATGCCAATATGGTATCCCCTACACCATGAGCTTTTATTTTCTGCAATAGCCTTTGATGTGGCACCTTATCAAATGCCTTCTGGATATCTAAGTACAGTACATCACTGGTTCCCCTTTGTCCAATAACATATCCATGTTATTTCTTCAAAGAACTCCAATAAATTGGTTAAACATGACTTCCCTTTGACAAAGCCATGTTGACTCTATGTGATCACCTTGAATTTATTTTACAGCAATGATGCAACTTAATACTGACAGGCTCCCGCTGGGTAACTTGTCATACTGATGGTAAATTCTTCAACCTCAAATGCTGAAGGCCACAATCAAGACAAAAAACACTTTTGTAATACTGCTAATGCTGGACAAGTTAGTGCTCACACTGAAGAGCTAAAATAGATGGTTGACATATTCACCGGAGCCTACTAGAGCATGGGACTTATCCTGAACACCATGAAGGCCACTACCAATCCAGACCAAATGTATCAAATCCATTTCTTTTATTATCCCTCACTGCTGGACCAGCCACATAAATGCAATAGCTTTTAGAGCAGGTCAGGGGCTGGGTATTCTGTAGCAAATGGCTCACCTCTTGACTCTTCAAAGCCTTCCACCAACAATGAAACACAGGAGCATGAAGGAATATTCTCCACTTGCCTGGATGAGTGCAGCTGCTGCACCAGTCTAGAAGGTCAACTCCATTCATAACAAAGCAGTCCATTTGATCTGCACTCGCAGCCACTGTACCATGGCTGAAGTATGTACTTTCCACAGATGCAGTGCAGTGAGTCACCAAGGCTTCTTTTTTGGTAATACTTCCCAAACCCACAATCTCCATCATCTAGAAAATGCATGGGAGAACCATTACTTCCAGGTTCCCCTCGAAGTAGCACATCTTCCTCACTTGGATGTATTTTGCCATTCCTTCATCATTCCTGGATGAAAATTCTGGACTTCCATACCTACAGCACCTTCACCATATAGACTATAGTGGTTCAAGGCATGATTGACAATACATGCCTTCCTTGTCAACAATTTCCATTTCCCAAGAATTATTTTGGTAAATATTTACTTCACCTTCACAAGATCATCTCTGCATAACCACACACACCCGCCACCTTCCTAACTGTTGCTGAAACCTTAGTACATGCTTTTGCCATCTCTAGACTCAGTTTCTCTACAGACTTCCTAGCGTGTCTCCCATCCTAAATTGCACTTGATCAAACTCAACTTTCGATGTCCCACAAAGTCCAACACTTTGACCTCTCTCCCACAAAGTCCCGCACTCTGACCTCTCTCCCACAAAGTCCCACACTCTGACCTCTCTCCCACAAAGTCCCGCATCCTGATCTCTCTTCCGCAAAGTCCCGTACCCTGACCTTGCTCCCACAAAGCCCAGACCCTGACCTCTCTCCTGCAATTTGCTAGTGCTATTGGGGAGGGTTGAATCTAACTTCGCAGGAATGTGGAAACCAGGAGGTAATACTAGAGAGTGATACCAAGGTGCAAATAATATTGCGAGAGACAGATAGTACCAGAGTTAAAAGGGCAGCTAAGAGTCAACCACATGGCTGTGGGTCTGGAGGCCAGGTAAGGACAGCAGATTTCCTTCCCTAGAGGACATTAGTGAACCAGATGGGTTTTTGTTTAAACAACAGTGGTTTCATAATTATTATTAGATTTTTAATTCCAGATTTTTATTGAATTTAAATTCCACCATCTGCTGTGGCAGGATTCAAACCCAGGTCCCCAGACCATTACCCTAGGTCTCTGAATTACTAATCCAGCAACAATACCACTACACTATCACCTCTCCTATGTCAATATACAGAATGTAGTAAATAAGATTGGTGAGTTAAAAGTGTAGATAGCCAGGTGGAAATAGAATGTTTGGTGCTATCATTGACCTGGCTTAAAGAAGAACAGAACTAGTCATTAAATGTACTTGGATACAATGTCTTCAGGAAAGGAAGGAAAGGAGGAGGGTTGGCAGTATTGATTAAGGAGAACTTTGCAGTGTTGGAGAAAGAGGATGACCTAGTTGGGTCGAGGACAGAATCTAGACCACTCTAATGCGAATCTAGTCTAATGCGAAAGTAGGCACTGCCAGTGATTATTGTATATTAGGGTTTAGATTGGCTATGGAAAAGGACAAAGTACAATCCAGAATAATAATAATTAACTGGGCAAAACCAACTTCAATGGGGTAAGAATGGATCTGGCCTGGATAAATTCGAATCAAACATTTGCAGGCAAAACTGTAACTGAACAATAGGCTGCCTTTAAATGAGAGATAGTTTGAGTACATTCAAGGAATGGCCCCACTAAGGGGAAATGAAGGGCAAACAAATCCAGAGCTCCCTGGATGACGATTAAGATGAAGCAGAAAAAGTGTGCTTATGACAGATGTAAGGTGGATAATACAGTTGAGAGCCAGGCCAAATAAGGAGGGTTCAGAGGGAAATTGACAAAGCAAGTAAGAGACACAAGGAGAGAGTTTGAGGAGAGACTGACAGCTAACATAAAAGGGAATCCAAAAGTCTTGTATAGGCATATAGATAGTAAAAAGGTGCTAAAAGGAGCAGTGGGGCCGATTAGGGACCAAAAAGGGGATTTACAGTTGGAGGCAGGGACATGGCTGAGGATGAATGAACACTTTACACTGTCTTTACCAAGGGAAAAGATGCTGCCCAGGGCATGGTGGAGGAGGAGGTAATTCAAGCATTTGAAAGGTTCAAAATTGATAAAGGGGAGGTTTTGGATAGGCACTCTGTACTGAAAGTTGATAAGGTGCCAGGACTGAATGAGATACATTCAAGGATACGGAGGGAAGTGAGAGTGAATATTGCGGAGGCACTGACCATAATTTTCCAATCTTTCTTAGATTCAGGGGTGGTCCCAGAAGACTGGAGAATTGCATTTACATCCTTGTTCAAAAAAAGATTGTAAAGATAAGCCCAGCAACTACAAGCCAGTCAATTTAACCTTGGTGGTGGAGAAATTTTTAGAAACCATAATTCCAGATAAAATTAATACTCACTTGGGCAAATTTGTATTAAGAAAAGCCAACATGGGTTTGTTAAGAAAAAACCTTGTTTAACTAACTTGGTTGAGCTTTTTGATGAGATAACAGAGAGGATTGATGAAGGTAATACTGTTGATTTGGTTTACATAGACCTCCAAAAGGCATTTGATATAGTGCCACACAACAGACTTGTGAGCAAAGTTAGAGCTCATGAAATAGATGGGATAGTAGCAACATTGATATGAAATTGACTGAGTGGCAAAAAACAGAGAAGGGTGTTTTTCGGATTGGAGAAAGGTTTATCGCACCTGCTGATCCTCCTCCCTATGAGTGCCTGAGGGCCACTGGCTGACTCCTTAAGGAGAAGGGGAAGCTGGAGTGAGATTGAGCTGCCTGCACCTCTCTCACATTGACACTGTTGGAGGCCAACTATGGCGTTACTGATGGAGTTTAGCCCGTGCAGCAATGCAGGACCAATGTCCTGGATCAAGGTCTCCATGGCTATCCTACTAGTGCACTACCAGTGTTGACCTTGGTGCATTGGCATGCTGGTGCTATCACCTTACACTGAAGTTCCCCAAGGTCCCTGCTCTTCCTGATATACATTAATGACATAGTCCCAGGTGTACATGATGCAATTTCAAAAATTGGGGATGACACGAAACTTGGAAGTATTGTAAACCACAAGAAGGATAGAGTAGGAACTTCATAAGAACGTGAGTTGATGGAATGGGCAGACAAGTGGCAGGTGAAACTTAATGCAGAGAAGTGTGAAGTGATTCATTTTGGTAGGAAGAATCCAACAAGACAATATAAAATAAAGAATTCAATTATAAAGTGGGTGCTGAAGCAGAGGGACCTGCATATATCATTGCAAGTGGCAGAACAGGTTGAGAGAGCAATAAATAAAGCAAATGGCTTTATCATTAAGAGCATAGGATACAAAAAGACTAGCCTCGCATCTGCTGGAGTATTGCATCCAGTTCTGGGCACCACCCTTTATGAAGGATGTGAAGACATTAGAAAGAATGCAGAAAAGACCCATAAGAGTGGTTCCAGGGACGAGGAGCTTCAGCTACATAGAATGATTGGAGAAGTTGGGACTGTTCTGTTTGGTGAAGAAGGTTGAGAGGAGATTTGATAAAGGTATTCAATATCATGAGGGGTTTAGACAGAGTAGATAGCGGGAAACTGTCCCCATTGGTGGAAGATCAAAAGCCAGTGGGCACAGATTTTAGGTAATTGGCAAAAGAAGCAATGGTGACATGAGGAAAACTTCTTCGTGCAGCGAGTGTTTAGGATTTTGAATGCACTGCCTGATGTTACGACCGCAGCTGATGTTATTTGCTGAGCAAGCCAAATCCCAGAGGAAAACTTGCCTTATTGATCATAACTTTTTTTTGTATTTTGAAACTGAGGGGAAAACTACTGATCCCAAGAGCATAGAATCCCAGTAACACTTTTAGGATTTTAACATTAAAATATTTATTAACAAGAAGAAAAAAAGCTTAAACATACAAGAGCCTGCTGACTGCTACAACCTGTTTGTGATGACCTTGGTGGGCATCCTCTGGAAGGCCCCGGCCTGCTTCCAGTGTCCTGTGCGGCAGTGCTCCTCGGCCTGTGGAGCTGTAGCTACTGGGATCATAGGAAGAGGGGATTCGGATGGGCCAGGCACTCCCGGAATTGTGCACCTGCTGATCCTCCTCCCTATGAGTGCCTGAGGGCCCCTGGCTGACTCCTTAAGGAGAAGGGGGAGCTGGAGTGAGATTGAGCTGCCTGCACCTCTCTCACATTGACACTGTTGGAGGCCAACTATGGCGTTACTGATGGAGTTTAGCCCGTGCAGCAATGCAGGACCGATGTCCTGGATCAAGGTCTCCATGGCTATCCTACTAGTGCACTACCAGTGTTGACCTTGGTGCATTGGCATGCTGGTGCTATCACCTCACACTGAAGGCAGATGGACTCCTCCCATTTGCCTTGCAATCTGAGGAGTGCAGCGGACATCCCTTCCTGTTGTTCTCAAGCTTGCCTTTGCAGCTCCAGCAGCTGTGACATGACCGAGTCCAGAGGCTCCTCATCTGAGTCGGACTCAGCAGATTTCTGGCCTCCAATAGTCCTCCAAGTACTGGAAACCTGAGAAGTCCCTGCCTCCACCTGCTGATCAGACAGTGCGATGTGCTCACCGGATTGTACCCTGAACCTACTCTAGAACTGGTTCCCACCGAGGTGTGTGTCTCTAACCTGGTGGAGGGTGTGGATGAGAGCTATGACAGGTCTTCAATTAGGGGATATTAGATTCTTCCTCCCAAGTGTCTTCGGGGCTTGAGTCGAGAACCTAACTCATGGACCCCCTCGGTTGCTTCCCAGATGTGCCTGCGAAATAATCAATACATGGTAGGGGACTGTGGAACAGGGGAACTCACTCACAGCATGGTTGTCTGCTGGATGTTGCACTGCTGGATCCTCACTTTGCTTGGCAGTGCCGACTTTGCCCTCAGCACAGGAATGTCCAGATCTACACCGTCCAGGTGGATGACTATATTTTCAAAATCTGTGAGGACCTTGATGTTGGGCATTCCTCCACCAGTCTGTGACCTCTCCCTTTTGTTATGTGTCGGCTTGTCCTGCATGAACACAGATGGGGAGAGTGTAAGCAGGGTGGCTGCCAGGCTAGATGAGAAGGATGCCTGGCAAGTGTGGGTGGTGAGTGGTGCCATAGATGGGATGGGGACACAATCTGTAGGGCAGATGAAGGTGTGAGAGAGTGTATGAGAGAGTGAATGATGATGTCCCTTGAACTGGCAGTAAATGAAATCCCTGTGGATGTGTGATGAGTTTGTGAGTGTGTGAATTGAGAGTTATGAGAAGAGTGACTCACCCGGATGGAACAGAGGAGATCATTCATCCTCTTTTGGCATTATTTAGCTGCCCTCTTTTGCAGAGCGTTGGCACTGACCACTGCTGCCACCACCTCCCATGGTGGATTGGTGACCTTGCTTGCTGGTCTTCACCCAGAGCGGGGGTAGAGGACTTCACGGCAGGACTCTACTGCATCTAGTAGACACCCGAGGAAGGTGTCGCTAAATTTGGGGGCAGCATGTTTCCTCCCTTTGGCATTCATGACTTTGCAACACCTTCCGATCTCTTAAAGAATGCTGGCCCTTTAACTATGGCTGTCAGATTACTGAAGGCCAGAGGTGACGACAGGGCGGGCAGATCAGAGGCCACCTCACCAGCAATCCGGCGTGTTTCCCAGGAATGCATTATTAATGAGGCAGGGCGTTCCAGGAATGGAACTATACATCGTGAAAACCCATCTTTGCAGATGGCCAGTAAAACAACTTTTTTCCCACCCACTAGCTCACTTTGTGCAAATCTGGGACGATTCTGCCCAAAGACTTTTCTGGCTTGAAACTAGATGGCTGCTTCAAATTCACAACTTTTCTCAGCATTGAGTCGGTCTCAGGACATCTCCCCCACCACAGCAAGCTGAACTCAACTAAACGTCTTTCTTTAAATATCCTTTTTTCCCTTTCATCCTAGACTCCATTGACCTAAGCACCTCTTTGAACTCAAATTTTCCAAAATATAAAAATCTTTCATGTCTTCCTATTGCCTCCACTTTCGTGTCAAATTAAATTTAATAACCTTCCTCTATTATGAAACCTTTGTAAGTTCTAAAAGTCCCTTAAACTCCCTTTAAAATTTAACAACTGAAAAGTCAAGTCCTTCTCTATCACCTAATGCAAATTTTAAAACCCAACTTACTTACTTGTAATTTCAGCTTCACCATACACTCACTATAGATGCATGTATCTAGCATCTTTACCTTTTATCTCTCAGTTTCCACAGGCAAGCTTTCTTTCCTAACCTTCCCCCAGTTTAATTACCCATAGACACACACACACATACACACACCAGCCTTCTTCACAGAATACTGCCACATTCCCAAAAATATTGAAAAAGTAGCATCCATCTTCACAGTGGCAGTGTTAATTGAGGTTTTCAAAAGTGAATTGGATGATTATCTGAGAAAGAAAATATTGCAGGGCTACAGGGAAAAGGCAGGAGAGTGGATGAGGTGATTTCCCCCTTCAGCACAGCACAGCATGACAGGTCAAATGACCTCCTGCCTATTTTGCGATTCTAACTCCCACATTCTGACCTCTGTCTCATGAAGTCCAACATTATCTCTTGCTTTTGCAACAGTCCTAGCTAACCTATGTTGATCCTGGCCCAACTCATTGCATTTTAAACCCTCATCCTTATATTCAAGTCCATCCGATGCCTGTCCTATGCCATATTGGCATTTTCTGCTGGCTTTATGCCCTGTTCTATGCCCTCCAGGTTTGCCTTGTTCATTCCCCTCCGTTTATCCCTCCATGACCCTACTCTCTGGAATTCTCTCCACAAATCTCTCCTCTGTCCATTTCATAAGATATTCAGGATTACACAGGAAATGCAGCACAGAAACAGGCCATTTGGTCCAGCCAGTCCATGTTGGTGTTTGTTCTCCATTGGAGCCTCCTCCCATCTTTTCTCATCTAACTCTATCATCATAATCCTCTGATCCCTTCTCACTCTTAGTCCTATCTAGTTTCCACTTAAGTGCAGCTATACTATTCACTCCAACATTCCCTGTGGTAGTAATTTCCACATTCTTACCACTCATAGGTGGAATTCTTCTGAATTCTCTAATGGATTTCTTGGTGATTATCGCATATTGATGGACTCTAGTTATGCCTTTCCCCTCAAGAGGAAATATTCTCTCTATATTCGCTGTATCAAAATCTTATAAAATTTTAAAGACCTCTATTAGGTCACCTTTCAGCCTTCTTTTTCAAAGGAAAAGAGCCCCAGCCTCTGAATCCTTTTGTGATATGTATACCCATGCATTTCTGGTATCATCCTTGTAAATCTTATCTGCACCCTCTCCACTGTCCTATATCCTTTTTATAATATGGCATCCAGAACTGCAGGCAGTACTCTCTTAAGTGTGGTCTAACCAAGCTTCGATACAGGTTTAGCATAACTTCCCTATTCAATTCTGTCCCTCTAGAAATAAAAACTTTTGCTTTTTTTTTAAATGGCTTTGATAACCTCTGGCAGAACTTCTACTGGTTGATGTACTTGTATTCCAATATCCCTTAGTTCCTCTATCCCACCAGAGTTGCACCTTCCAAGTAATAAGCAACCCTACCAAAATGTACTCTTCCACATTTATCTGTGTTGAACCTTATTTGCTAAGCTTGTGCCCATTCTGCAAATTTATTAATGTCCTCCTTTAATTTGTTGCAATCTTCCTCAGTATTTCTCTTTCCATCTTTTAAAAACCATCTCAAAATGTATCCTTTTGACTAAACCTTGATTCACCCTACTGGAAGGCAATAGTTTGCTGTGCTATGGCAGCACCCAATGTTGATATTATAAAGGAATATCACTGTTCAATGGCAGTTTCACCCAGTAATGTGGATGAGGGAACTGAAGAGGTGTAAAATTGACTAAGTGGCCTGATCTACACCACCAGAGTGCAGTTTGGAGCATATGTTACAATGTGTGTTGACACAAACGGGGATCTGCTGTGACACTTGTCAGTCATTGCCATGGCTGGGACATTCTCCAGAGTCATTGTTGGCTATTGCTAAACTGCCTGCTCCAAAGTAATGGGATTAGATATATTGATTAGTGTTGTTCCAGCTCAGTATTTGGTTCAGAGTTGGCTCTATACAACATACATACTGACAACAGAAACATGTTATCTGGATGTTGTATGAAAAAATAATGTACATCAATTTTATAATGGCTGCTTCTCACTGCAAAATAAGCTACTTTCTCCAAAGTGAAATGCACGCACAATCATTGCCTTTGTGTCTGCATTTACAGAGCAGGAATTTTGGAGTTTGTTACAGGTTCAAAGTATTAGACTTACTACTGTTATAATGTTTAAGTTTTCATTGCCAATAGGCTAAACCTTGCACAGGGGATTATTAATTTCGTTGAATAAAATATTTTCAGCAAAATCACTGTGAATTTCAGGTAGGATGGTGACTTTTTTAGGATGGTAATTCCATAAAAAATGAATAAATTACAAAAACAGAAAATGTGTTGTTTTGAACTTGTCCACTTATGACCATTTTTCTTTTATTTTTGCTCCAGCAAATATGAACAGTTGAATTAGGAGATTCCACTGCAGGTTCCTTTATTAAATTTGACTGCTTTGTTTCAGAAAAGACTCCAGAGACCCTGACCAGCTTTACAATATTTTAAAGAACATCCTACAACAAGTAAAGGTAAAAAGCAAATCTGATCTTAATATTTACAGCTGTTTACTTATCTTACATTTATTTTTGCCACTTGAAACTAAAAATCTGAATTGTCTTTAACAGAGTCACCAAAGTGCTTGGCCGTTTATGGAACCAGTTAAGAAAACTGAGGCCCCTGGATATTATGAAGTAATTCGCTTTCCAATGGGTATGTAAGAATTCTTCTATAAAGCTTCAATGACTCCTAATTAAACCTTTTTAAAGTTACAGTTTGGAGTCTGACCTAAAAGTGACCTTCATGTTATGTTGTTGAAATGTCACGATTTGTCCTGAAAACTGTTCAAGAAAGGATGTTTTTACAAATGCACAAAAAAGGACAGAGTTTATCCATCCAGACACAGTGCATCCTACATGCATCATAGTCCTCCATAGTCACCCAGTCTTCTGGAGAGGCAGCAAAAAAACACAGGGATGTCCTGGTTCCACGAAAGGAGATATTTATTTATGCCACCAGTTGATACTAAGCGATGGTGAGTGCATGGTGTCTGCTCCAGCCAGTTTAGTCAAAATGTCTGCCCAGAAGTAAGCCCAGTAAATATTGCCATTGCCATAGCAGTGGTGGCTTTGGGATGGTCACTCATTTCGTCTGGAGATAGGGCTGAAAATTAAAAATAATTTTACAGTAAAATTAAAGTGGAACTGAAATAGCTAACTCCGGAGTCTTTAATTTGTACAGAAATCAGTTACTGAATTAGAACAAATTGTAAATCTAAGCCTATAAACAGCAAGCCAACACAAAATCTATTATTAAGGATGTGGTACCAGCAAACTAATGTGATTAGGCAGAGTAAGCATGTTTTTATGAAAGGGAAATCGTGTCTAACAAATGTATTAGAGTTTTTTTTTGATGGTATAATGAGCAAGGGGAAACCAGCGGAGTTCTTCAGGATAGTGTCCTTGGCCTAACTATCTTCAGCTGCTTCATCAATGACCTTTCCTCCATCATAAGGTCAGAAGTAGGGATGTCCGCTGATGACCATGCCGAATATCATCTTGGTGTTAGTGTGGGTCTGTCAGGAACATGCTCTAGAAGTATGCAGCGCATGCAGATTGAAATGTCAGTCAATAAGTTAGCCTGATTTGATGACAGTGCTCTTCTCAGGCTAGTTGATAATTAATTTATATTGGCTCTGTTTGAGTTTGTACAGGTGTTTGATGGTTGTAGAGTTGGTTAAAGTTTATGAAGTCGACTCGGAGTGGTGCTGCGTGCGGAAAAAGCCTTGGCTTTGATTTCAAGAGTTCTGGTCCGAACGCTTGCTCCCATTTATGGTTGCCCTTAGTCTGCAGCATGAGACAGCGATGCAGCAGAAGCAAAGAAGAGGGATAAGCTGCTCTGCCAGAAAGGAGGAGGCAAGGGAGAAGAGGTGTCAGTGAAAGGCCTTATCTACCTAGGATCTTATGGAAACACTTCAACACAAATCTGGAGCAGCGTGTGCAAAGCCCTGTGCCAAGTTGTAGCCAGACTCCTCCATGCTTCTGCCCTGGCTTTCTGGTTGGCCTGCAGATACAGCAAGGGTTCTTGTGTACATCACCATCTGCCTTTTTCTGCAGGCCACCCCATTGAAATTCTCATGAGTCCGCTGCAGCAGAACCCATGTGTGACCTCGTTGTCCGATAGGCTTACTTTCAAGCTATACTTTCCCTTGCCATGGCTGAGGCCGCTCATGCCCAAAGTGTCCTTCCTCTTTGCCACCTTCTAAATGTAGCTGAGCTGGTGGCTGTGAGTGTGAAATCGAGTGATAGCGTTTCTTCTTCATCAGTGTCCTGCTTCTCTTGTACTTCACTGTGCAAGAACAGGTGTCAGTTCCTGGATTTTTGAAAGGACAAAAGCACAAGGGTGGAACTAGGGTGAAGAAAAGGGTGAAAAGCTTGCTTACACCATCTGTAACTTTTAAATCAGAAGTAATTGTGGGATAAGGGGGAAGTGGGATGTTAGAAGTTGGATTAGGTAAGAAAATACCATCATCCCCTGTAACTGGTCACAGCCTCAGTCCAATGATTGTCATGCAAACACATGAATTAGGAGCAGGAGTAGGCCATTCGGCCCCTCTAGCTTGCTCCATCATTCAATAAGATCAAAGCTGATCTGATTGCGGCCTCAAATCCATTTTCCCGCCTACCTCCAATAACCTTTGACTCCCTTGTTAGTCAAGAATCTATCTACCTCAGCCTTAAAAATATTCGATGACCCTGCCTCTACTGCTTTCTGGGAAAGAGAAATGCAAAGACTCACAAACCTCTGCAAGAAAAAAATTCTCCTTACCTCTGTCTTAAGTGAAGACCCCTTATTTTTAAACTGTGTCCACTAGTTCTAGTCTCTCCCAAAAAGGGAAACATTATTTCAGCATCCGTTTTGTCAAATTGTCTCAAGATCTTTATATGTTTAATAAGATCACCTCTCATTCTTCTAACCTCCAATGGACACAGGTGCAGCCTGTCCAACCTTTCCTCATAGGATAACCCCCCTCCCCCATTCTCAGGTATAATCGAGTGAACCTTCTCTCAACTGCTTCTAATGCAATTATGTCCTTAACTAAGGAGACTAAAACTGTACACAGCACTCCAAATGTGGCCTCATCAAGACCCTGTACAACTATAGCAAAACATCCTTACTTTTATATTCCATTCCCCTTGCAATAAAAGACAACGTTCCATTTTCCTTCCTGCTGCATCTGCATACTAACTTTTTGCCATTCATATACCAGGATACCTAGACCACTCTTCACCTCAGAGTTCTGCAATCTCTCTCCATTTAAGTAATAAGCTGCTTTTCTATTCTTCCTGCCAAAGTGGACAAGTTCACATTTTCCCACATTATACTCCCATCTGCCAAATTTTTGCGCACTCACTTAACATATCTATGTTCCTTTGCAGGCTCACGTCCTTTTCACAACTTACTTTCCTACCTTTCTTGGTGTCATCAGCAAATTTATCAACCCTCCATTTGGTCCCTTCATCCAGGTTATTGATATAAATTGTAAATAGTTGAGGCCCCAGCACTGATCCCTGTGGCACTCTACTCATCACTTCTTGCTAACCTGAAAATGAATCATTTATGCCTACTCTCTGTTTCCTGTTAGCTAACCAATCTTCTATCCATGCTAACATGTTACTCCCTACACTGAGTTCTTATTTTGCGTATTAACCTTTGATGTGGCATCCTGTCAAATGCCCTCTAGAAATCTAAGTACAGCACATCCACAGGTTCCCCTTTATCCACATTGCTTGTTACTTCCTCGAAGAACTCCTATAAATTGGTCAAACAAGATCTCCCTTTCACAAAACCATGTTGACCTTGCTTGATTGCAAAAGATTTTTCCTGTGAAAGATGTTAAGCTAAACGCACCGTCTACTCAATTGGGGGGTGAGGGCAGGCAGCTATGCCTGTTTGTTAGGTGCTGCTGACTCTGGTTGTGGGCCACCTTGTCCTGCAACAGAGAGGTAAGTGTGCCTGTGAGGGTGGTGCAATGTTTTTGGGTGATCTGCCTGTCACGTCACTATCGTTTAAATTAATGGAGGCACATAAATTAACTGTTAGTCACAGCTCATGATTCCTGAGCCCATTTTCCAGCCTAATTCAATTTTTTACCCCCAGGATGTTTCTGCTGCAATTATATGTGGCATTAGTGAGATCACACCTAGGGATAAATTTCATGGGTCAACTGTGAGAGGAAATAGGTGGGTGGTCCTGCAAATCACCTGACCACCACAATTTTACAAGCAGTGGGTGAGGCATCAGGTGGGCTGTCTGACTGTGGCCAAATTGAGGCTTTTAAGTGTGCAATAAATGCCCCATTAAAGGCCTCATCCCAACATCACTCTGATTTAACAGGCAATGGGAGAGGTCTGCACCCAACGTGTAGCCCGGCAGGTTTAAATCTCCAAGCTGCTGGTCAGTGAAAAGTGGGGGTGTCTCCTTCCTGAACACCCTCTGCCAATTGGCAATGCCCCTATGGTTTTTGCCTCCCTGCATCCACCAGCTCCCCACATCTCCCCACCACCCCACTCTGTCCAATATGCCGTTTTTCATGGCCTACCAACCCAGCCGCGGAGAGATCCTCTACCTACTGGGGTTTGGGGGCATTCTTGGTTCCTCTTCCTCCTGGGTCTCTTGCGATACCAGCATGGCCACCAATCCTGGTGTGGTGCAGGACTGCTGGCCTCTGATTTGCCGGCAACTCTTTGAGGCAGGACTTCCTCCTGGAGATGGATGGAAATCCAGCCTCATATTAATTAAAAGGCCATCGCCCAAAAAATTAAAGCAGAGGCTGAGGTAGATCATTCACTTGGCACTTCTGGCTGAAGATGGTCGAAGATGCTTTAGCCTTGTCTTTTTCTGATGTCCTGGGCGCTCTCATTGCGGATATTGGTGGAGCCTCCTCCTCCTGTTAGCTGTTTAATTGTCCACTTCTATTCATAACTGGATGTGGCAGTACTGCAGAGCTTAGATCTGACCCATTGGTTGTGGGATTGCTTAGCTCTGTCTGTTGCATGCTGTTTCTGCTATTTGGCATGCAAGTAGCTTTACCAGGTTGACAGCTCATTTTCAGGTTTGCCTCATGCATATATCAGGTGATGCTCCTGGCATGTCCACCTAAACTTTCCAGTTGATCCCCTGGTTTAATGGTAATGGTGGAGTGGGGGTTGTGCCAGGCCAAGAGGTTACAGATTGTGGTTGAATACAGTTGTGCTGCTGTTAATGGCCTCCTCCTGAGGTCCCCAGTATTACAGATGCTAGTCTTCAGCCTAATCGAATAACTCCACATGATATCAAGAAAGAGCTGAAGACGTTCCAGCAATAGTATAAAGACACGCTCCAGAACTAGCTGTGCCCCTAGCCAAGCTGTTCCAGTACAGCTACAACACCAGCAATGTAGGAAACTGCCCAGGTATGTTCTGTCCACAAAAAGCAGGACATATCCAACCCAACCAATTACCACCCCATCAACCTGCTCTTGATCATCAGCAAAATGATGGAAAGTATCCTCGACAGTGCTATCAAGCAACACTTATACAGCGATAACCTCTTGGATGCCCAGTTTTGAGTTGCTAGATCTGTTCAAAATCTGTTCCATTTAGCACGGTGGTGGTGCTAGACAACATGATGGAGGGTATCCTCATTGTGAAGACAGGACTTCATTTCCACAAGGACTGTGCAGTGGTCACTCCTATCAACCCTGTCATGGTGAGTCGTATAACTAGGGAAGTAGAGAGGGCTTTAAACTAACTAGAGGGGAAAGGGATCATATTAGGGAAGATTGAGTAAAGGGAAATGACAATCCTCTATGACAATCAATAGACTAAGGTAGCAATAAGGCAAGCATAAAATCAATGACAATCAATAGACCAAGGTAGCAATAAAGGTAATGATAATCAATATATGGCAGAAAGGGACACTGATTGTAAACTTAAAAGCATGCCAGCAGATAGAGCCAGAGTTGAGTTGACAAAAACAGCAAAAAAAACTGAATTAAGGGCTCTGTATCTGATTGCCCACAGCATTTGCAATAAAACAGATAAATTGTCAGCTCAAATAGAATTTCATATTTGTGTCCAGATGGTCACTATAGAGACATGATTACAAGGAACCCAAAGCTAGGACCTGAATATCTAAGGGTTTGTGACATCCAGGAAGGACAGGAAGCTGGGAAAAGGTGGTGGGGTAGCTCTGTTAATTAAAGAGGTCATTAGTGTATTGTAGTGAGACGTGAGCTTAGTTCTAAAGATCAAGATGTAGAATCAGTTTTGGTGGAAACAAGAAACAGCAAGAGGCAGAAGACAGTAGTGGGAGTTGTTTTTGGCCGCCAAACAGCAGTAGCAGTGTAAGTCACAGTGAAAGTCAGGAAATTAGAGGTGCATGTAACAAGGGGGATTTCAGTTTAGATATAGATTAGGTAAACCTAATTAGTACCAGTGTTGTGGAGGACAAATTCTTGGGATGTATGCAGGATGGTTTTCTAGAGCAGTACATTGAGGAACCAACTAGGGAATGGGCTATTTTAGATCTAGTATTGTCCAAAGAGAAAGGGCTAATTAATAATTCTTGTAAAGGAGCCTTTAGAAAAGAGTGACCATAATATAACAGAATTTTACGTTAAGTTTGAAGGTGATGTAGTTCAGAGGCTAGGGTTTTAAATCTAAACAAAGGAAACTATGAAGATATGAGGGGCAAATTGGCTTTGGTAGATTGAGAAACTACATTAAATAGAATGATGGTGGACAGGCAATGGCTAACATTTAAGGAACTAATATATAGTTTATAACAAAAACCCATTTCTTTAATGCACAAAAACCCAGCAAGGAAAGTGAATTTTGCACTCATTGGGCATGCGCAATTGGCAGGCCCGGGAGCAGTCGGGAAATGGGTCCCCGACCGCAATCAGCCTCCGACTGTGATTTTACACTGGCTGGCCAATTAATGGCCAGCCAGCCGAAACGCACGCTGAAAAGCTCAGCGCTGCCGATGTGGGGGTGGGAAGAGGGCGACTGCTGACGTTACCGCAGGTGCAGGTGAGCACTTACACTGAGCTCCCTGAAGGTAGATAGCTGCAGACCTGTAAATAATAAAAGAAAGCACACAAATGCTGCAAAAAATGTCCATGCAGCACAGTCAAGCACCTGAAAGCATATCTCGTAAAATTGCTGTCCCCAGATATTTCTTTTTATTATATATCATAACGGAGATTTCATCCCACCCTTTGAAGTAAAGGCCACCTGGCTGATTGGCCCATCTGCCAACCATAAGGTTGGACGGGCCATGAAAAATCGCAGACAATTGCGCTGTTAATGGGCTTAATTGTGAGCGGGTGCTTTTTCGACTGCCACGCACACCCGCTGAGCAAAATATCACACGAGTGCGCAATGACATCGGGATGCTCGTCCACCATCATCTCTCACAATTTTATACCCATTCGGGTTGGGCACGCACCCGCGGAATATAAAATTCTGCCCCATGGCTACTGACAGAAATCAAGGATTGCATTAGATCAAAGGAAGAGGCATGTAAAGTTGCCCAAAAAATGGTAAGCCTGAGAATTGGGAGCATTTTAGAATTCTGCAAAGGAGGACCAAGAAAAAGATTAAGAAAGGGAAAATAGAATATGAAAGTAAACCAGCAAGAAACATAAAAATGGACTGTAGAAGCTTCTATAGGTGGGTAAAAACACTAAGATTCGCGGAAACAAATGTGGATCCATTACAAGAGGAATCAGGAGAATATACAGTGAGGAATAAGGAAATGACAGAGAAACTAAACAAATATCTTGGGCAGAATATTACGCTTGGCATGCAGGCGCACACCCGAGCGTAAAATGCTGCACGATGACGTCCCGATGTCATCATGCAGTCTCTCGATATTTCATTTGGCAGGCGCGTGCTCGAGTTGGCTGCACACTCGCTGACAATTAAAATTAAGAAGCTAATTAAATTAAAATTTACACTGGGGAAAAGTCCTAGCGGCCTTCACATTTTTTAGGAAACCTCATCCACAGGTGGGATGAGGTTTCCTAAAGCAAATAAACATCAAATAAAAATGTTATTTTTGAATTAAAAACATGTCCCAGTTCATGTGACAGAGCCACATGAGGGGACATGTTTTATGACAATTTTATTTCCTTTATTCTTTATTTTAAACAGCGCTTCATCTCCCTGAAGCAGCTCCATGCCTCAGGGAGAATGAAGCGCTTTCCTGCGTGCATGTGTGAAGTTCGCACTAGGCCCACTCGCATTCCACGCCGGGCGGGTCTTAATTGGCCCACCCACATAAAATCATGGTGCAGAGCCGATTGCAGGGCTTCCCAACCGCCCCCAGCAAGCACCCCCGCCAAGGGCAAAATCCTGCCCCTTGTGTCTTTCTTCACAGAGGAAAATACTAAAAACCTCTCAAAAATAATAGAGAATCAAGGATCCAGTGTAAATGAGGAACTGCAAGATATTAATATTAGTGAAAAAAGTACCAGAGAAATGAATGGGACTTAAAGTAGATAAACCCCTGGAACTAATGACCTACATCCATTGATGGTCATCTTTCAAAATTCTATAAAATCTGGAATGGTTCCTGCAGATTGGAAGGTGGCAAATGTAACGCCACTATTTAAGAAAGGAGAGAGGGAGAAAGTTAGGAAAACTACAGACCTGTTGGCCTGACATCAGAAGTAGGGAAAATGCTAGAATCTGTAATAAAGGATGTGATAACAAGACACTTAAAAAATAATGGTAGGACTGGACAGACTCAAAACGGATTCCTGAAAGAGAAATTATGTTTAATAAACCTGTTGGAGTTTTTTGAGGATGTAACTAGCAGAATCAATGGGCAGAATTTTATGGCCCTGTTTTGGTGGGGATGAGGCTGAAAAATGCGGCAAGACATTATAAATCCCATTGACTTCAGCAGGAACGTAAAATCCCGCTTCCGTAAAATTCTGCCCTATAGGGGGAATTGGTGGATGCAGTATATTTAGACTTTCAGAAAGCTTTTGATAAAGTCTCACACAAGACGTTTGTAAACAAAATTAGAGCTCATAGGATTAGGGGTAATATACTAGCATGGATTGAGAACTGGTTAATGGACAGAAAACAGAGGGTAGGAATGAGGGTAGGAACAGAGGGCAGGCTGTGACTAGTGGATATTGCAAGGATCAGTGCTTGGGCCCCAGCTATTCACAGTCTATATCAGTGATTTGGCTGTGGGGATTAAATGTAATATTCCCAAATTTGCAGATGACACAAAATTAGGTGGAAATGTGAGTTGTGAGGAGAATGCAATGATGCTTCAAGGGGATTTGGAAAGGCTAAGTGAGTGTCCAAAAATTTGGCAGATGGAGTACAATGTGGAGAAATGTGAGGTTATCCACTTTGGTTGGAAAAACAGAAATACAGAGTATTTCTTAAATGGTGAGAGTCTGGGAAGTGTTGAACTTCAAAGGGACTTGGGTGTCCTTGTTCATGAGTCACTGAAAGCTAGTATGCAGGCACAGCAGGCAATTAAGAAGGCAAATGGTATATTGACCTTTATTACAAGAGGATTTGAGTAAAGGAGTAAAGATATCTTACTGCAATTATATAGAGCCTTGGTGAGACTGCACCTGGAGTATTGTATGCAGTTTTTGTCTCCTTACCTCAGGAAATCTATACTTGCCATAGAGGGAGTGCAACAAAGGTTCACTAAGCTAATTCCTGGGATAGAGGGATTGTCCTATGAAGAAAGATTAAATATACTGGGCCTTTATTCTCTGGAGTTTAGAAGGATGAAAGTTGATCTCATTCAAACATACAAAATTCTTACAGGGCTCAACAGAGTAGATACAGGAAGGATGTTTCCCTTGCTGGGGGAGGGGGGGGAGTGGTGGGGTGTGGTCTAGAACCAGGGGGGACAGTCACAGAATAAGGGGCTGGACATTTATGATTGAGATGAGGAGGAATTCCTTGATTCAAGAGCGTGGTGAATCTTAGGAATTCTGTGCCCCAGAGGGCTGTGGAGGCTCAGTTGTTAAGTACCTTCAAATCTGAGATTGATAGATTTCTACATATTAAGAACATCAAGGGATACAAGGATAGTGCAGGAAAATGGTGTTGAGGTAGAAGATCAGCCATGATCTCATTAAATGGTAGAACTGGCTCAAAGGGCTGAATAGCCTCCCACTCCTTTTTATGTTATGAAACACACAATTGTGAAAGGTAGATTGATGAGGATGAGGTCAAGTAGATTTTTTCCCTCTTGTTGATTCCCTCACCACCTGTCAAAGATCCAGTCTAGCAGCTATGTCCTTTAGGGCTCGGCCAGCTCGGTCAGTAGTGGTGCTACTGAGCCACTCTTGGCGATGGACATTGAAGTCCCCCACCCAGGGTACATTCTGTGCTCTTTTCACCCGCAATGCTTCCTCCAAGTGGTGTCCAATATGGAGGAGTACTAACTCATCAGCTGAGGAGGAACGGTAGGTGGTAACAAGTAGGAGGTTTCCTTGCCCATGTTTGACCTGATACCATGAGACAGGACTGGGGTCAATGTTGAGGACTCCAGGGGCAACTCCCTCCAGATTGTATACCACTGTGCTGCCACCTCTGGTGGGCCTCTCCTGTCGCTGGGACTGGACATACCCAGGGATAGTGATGGTGGTGTCTCGGACATAGTCTGCAAGGTATGATTCGGTGAGTATGACTATGTCAGGCTGTTGCTTCCCTAGTCTGTGGGATAGCTCTCCTAATTTTAGCACATGCTGCCAGATGTTAGCAAGGAGGACTTTTCAGGGTCGACAGGGCTGGCTGTTCTTTTGTTTCTGGTGCCTAGGTTGATGCCAAGTGGTCCATTTGGCTTCATTCCTTTTTTACTTTCTAGTGGTTTGTTACAACTGAATGGCTTGCAAGGCCATTTTAGAGGGCATTTAAGAATTAACTACATTGCTGTTGGTCTGGAATCACATGTAGGCCAAACCATATAAGGGTGGCAGATTTCCTTCCCTAAAGGACATTAGTGAATTAGTGAATGCTGTGATTAGTGAATCCTGCTGCTATTTCTGATGTTCTTAACATAGACAGCAATCGTGCCAAATTTGGACATGTCACATATATCTTTTAAACAATGAGAATGCCTTTCCTTAATATTTGCTTTAATACAATTGCTTCACAGATCTGAAAACAATGAGTGAACGTGTCAAAAACCGCTATTACGTGACCAAGAAATTGTTCATGGCAGACATGCAGCGTATCTTTACCAACTGTCGAGAATATAATCCTCCAGAAAGTGAATACTTCAAGTGTGCCAACATCTTGGAAAAAAACTTTTACAGTAAAATTAAAGAAGCTGGACTGATAGACAAGTAACTTCAAAAGTTTATTTTTTGTGGTGCTCTGACTAGTCAATGCTAGTTTAATGTACTGTAGAGTATATAGGTCTATTACAATGCCTACCAGTAGCTTTAGAAACTGGCTGCTGTAGATTTTGTGGGAATTTCCTCATGCAGCCAGTTGCAATTCGAAACAGGTTGGATCAGTTTTGCACTCTAAGAGCTCTTTCACATAATGAGAAAGTGTTGAGACCTGGGTCACTAGCTCCAGTAAATAGATAATATTTGGAGCACAGGCATGTGAACAAATGCCCATATATGCTTGGTTCAGTGAGTACTTTGATTTAATTGCTGAACCTTCACATGTCTAACCAGTGGTGTAGGGTGTGGCGTGTAACCATGCTGGATAAGGAGGCTGATGACAATGTGCTCACAAATTTCTGAGTAAGCAGTGCTACTTACCCTGTTGCTTGTGAGCTTCTGCTGCCTACTTAGTGAGTGCTCAAATCCACACTTTTCAGTTATTTATCAATCAGCTGACTATCCTGCTGTTCGTGGGGAGGTTGTAACCAACCACAGTGATGAGAGACTGGAAACAAGGCCATCTCTATGGCAGATTCAGTGAGGCAATACCGAGCCAGACAGGTCCGTAGTTCTTGCATGCTGTCGATGATTGACCTGGCTTACTGAAAAGACCTGATGGGGGTAGATTTTTTAATCGGGGCTGGGAGTTCTTCCCAATGAGCTCTATATCACTACAAGCCAGACCCTCACAGTTAGGGTGGCACCGGCTGGATAAGCTGCTGGGAGCTTCCTAATGCGCTATGCTAAAAAGCTACAAGGTTTTACCTAGTTAAACTCCACACACATTTGGAGGGGGGGTGGGGGGGTGGGGGGCGGGGTTCCTAAACCTTGCATCTCAAGTGAGGCCCTAAAGTGAAATAGGACAATGTGTGTTAGTCCCCCCACCTCACCAAAGGACAGGCATGGGGATCATGATGCACTTGTACCTTCTGATGCAGGCAGATGTCAAACTGCCTGCTACCTGGTCATTCAAATGCTAGAAACTTTCAGCCCAGCGATAAACACAGTGCTGAATGACTGCCTACCTGAACGATTGCATGCCTGAATAAGGGGTCAAAAAGTTTTTGTGAGGTTAGCACCACTTAAAGCCTGCCTACACGTCTTAAAGGGGAGATGCCTTCTGGCTCTAGCAGGTGCTGGAAGTGGCTGGGGAAGAGCATCTGACCTACAAGAAGAATGAATCTGGCAAAAACAGGGGCGTAGAATGTGCTGCACGGTTCACCAACACCGCACTGGAGGCCTTGGTGCATGAGGTAGACTGACTGAGCCAGGAGACCCTCCAGACAAGTTTTGTGAAGGCAGATCATCATCGCTGTCAATACAGTCAATGTAGCCTGAAAACCTGGATGCCATTTAGAAATTCTAATGACATCACATGAGCGGTCATGGTCAGTGAATTTATCCTCAACTACCAATAAATCTCTATCAACCATAATGCAAACCTCATTTGTATCCTCACCTCACTATCAAAACTGCAGCAAGCCTTTCACTCACTGCTTGCACACATTATAACAGCCACATCACCCAAATAAGTTTCACTACGCTCACTGACATGCTTCCCTCTCTCTTGCATAACAAAGATAGCAGGGACTAACTGGAGTGAGACAGGCTATCTGCATGGTCTCAGCCCATTGGAGGAGGAGAAGATGCTAGCCACCATCGAAGCAGCCATGACCAAGGCTGTGGCCAACAGTGGAGCTGAAACCATTGAAGTAGGTATGCTCATACCTAATTCCACTCCTTTTAACACCTCACAATCTCTTCTGATTTACAAGCCTCCATGGTATAAGGATGGACTCTTATTTTCCCCTAAGGCCCTCTCCACACAACCCTACCCTTGTGCCTTTCTCCTAACAAATACTAAAGGACAGCAACCTGGCCAAGCAGTCGTTCAGGAGTGTTAAGTTGTTGAGGGAAAAGTGATTGATGATGAAGAAACTCTGACACTCAGGCACCAGCTCAGATCCTGACACACTGCCTATTTTATCGGATATCTTACAAAAGGAATTTGCACACGGTGAGAAATGGGCACGTGGCTTTAAGCCTGACTGGAGGAAGAGTAGCACAAGTTCCAGCATACCAGAGAGCAAGGCCTGCTGAAGAGGATTCAGATGAGGTCGTCGATGGGGTGGCGCACAGAAAAATGCTGATAGGTATGGATACATAAGTGCTTTGTGCATTGGCAGGCCTGCCAGAAAGCCTGATGTCATTGTCAGGGAGCATGGAGGAGTCTGGCACTAACCTTTCACTGGGCTTTGCAGAGCTCGAGGCCCATCCTTTCCAACATAGAAGAGATGGTCAATTCCATGAAAACACTTGTTGGACTATGATGCAGCATCCATGGCTGATGTCCCAGCTTCCATTGAAGCAGAAGCTGAAGTCACACAACATCTGAATGCTGTGGTGGCAGCTCAGACTAAGTCACACAAGCTCAGTTTAATGTCATGCAGATGCAGACTATTGCCATCATGGCTGTGGATAACAGTGCTCAAAGTGGCTTGCAGGGTCTCTCAGTGAGTCAACAATCTGTTCTGGCAAATTAGTAAAATTGCTGATGTACTTTCCTAGGGGAGATGCAATGTTTCCGTGAAGCACAAACCTGCTGACCTTTCAGGATGATTGCATTTGTCCTCCCAGCACTGCCACTCCTCTCTGTTTCCAATGAGCCCAGACTACTGCCAAGATGGTACAGTTGGAAACCAGACCTTCTAGAGCAAGGTAACCCTGCAAGGCCATCTGCAGTCTCCTCCAATAAAAGTCAGCTGTCTTCTGCCAGTCATGATGCAGCTGCTGGGATAGCACAGCATAGGAGCACTAGGCCCAGCAATAGCACAAGGACAACAGGCACTAAGACAATGCACAAGGTTGATTAGTTGATCTTTATATGGAATATTGGATGGTTTGTTTGATAAAGATGGTTTGGAATTTTTTTTGTGATAGCTTTTGTTTCAGCATTGGGTCTAAGAGACGGTCCATGAAAGAGGTGTGGGATTATTGTCAAATGGTAAACTGTGGTTATGTTCAATGATACTGCTGTCGGAGGAGCTAATCAAAGATAGCTTGGAGAAAGGGGATGCCTCCTACCTTCCTCAATCTACACTTCCTCAACTGCTAGCCGTAAAGCTGATGCCACAGGTTGTGCCCTCGTAATGCCGAGATTTTGAAGGAGGCAGCAGACCATAACAAGTCGTGACATACGCTCTGCTGAGTATTGTAGGGCTCCTTTACAGTGATCCAGGCAGCAGAAGTGTTGCTTGAGCATCAGCATGGTTTGCTCGATGATATTTCGTTTGGCAGCATGGCTCTCATTATATGCATGCTGCTGATGTATGTGGGTTGCGCACATCATTCATGAACCAGGTAGTTAGTGGATAATCCTTGTCGTCCACTTGCCGTCCTCTGGTCACTCATTGCGGCTCAAATGGTAATGGTACAGATTGGCATAAAATAAAGGCAACGTGGCATATGCCAGGCTACTGGAAATTGATATGCATGATCAGCTGAATATGGTTGCACAGCAGCTGAACATTGAGAGAATGGAGCCCTCTGCGATTTTACAACCAAATTCAGATGCAGTTCCCACAAAGCAACGTATATGTGGTCAGTGGCACCTTACACTATGGGGGTGTCCACTATCCTAGCAAAGCCATATTCGTGCTCTCCTTGCAAAGAGAAAAGGCAATATAATTCCCCTCTCTTTGCATATAGGATGTCAGCCACCTCTCTTATCCAACAGTGAACAGCAAACTGAGATGTTGGAGATGTCCCCTACTCCAGCCTGAAATGAGACCCACATAAAAAAATTCATAAATACATCACCTTCACAGCCGATGACAGTGCTATCCTCATCCTGCCCTGAGGCTTGAGGTCCGCCTGCAATAAGCAACAGATTTCAGTGAACAATTCCTTAGTGAAACAGAAAGGTCCCACGCATTATTCCTAGATTAGATTGAGGTAGGAGAATTAATCTCTGAAATCCCTGGATGCACATGGCCTCCTGTCCCTCATCGCTAAAGCAGCTTGTCATCTCTGTTGCCTCGCATTCTCCTGTAGCCCAAGGGTATTAGAAACTACAGTACCCTGCCTGGGAGCAAGCAGTGTGAGCAGAACCCTCAAAGTGAGAACAAAGGGCTTCACCACCTACTACATCGAGCCCTATAGATTCTACCAAATTTAAATCGAAGTACAAACCAACAAGTACTTCTACTAATCCAGCAACAGCCAGTAGAACTCAATCAAGCAACAACGAACTTGAAAGTGGATGACAATTCCTTTCAGTAGTGCTGGGTAGGGGTCCTTACTCCTGATGAGCACATGTTAGCTGTACAAGATTAAGAGAGGGCGTTAACTGAAGCATTCAGATGGAAAATGGCATCACAAGAGTCAAATCAAAGTTACACGCTGACTGAGATTAAAATCTGCCTACTCTGCATACTTATGGCACACTATCAACTACATCAGATGGTGTCCATTTAGCCCCCACTTAGAAGGGAGTGTGTGCAGTGGGAATGCCATTTTGTATCCAAAACAGCACTCATAGAACAAAAAATGTGGGTGCTACACCAAATTTTGCAGTCCATGTGTCAACTCCACATCCATAAGTAAAAACTGGATTTCTGAACATTTTGGTTTGAAAACCTGAATGTAAAGGGTTTCTGACTATCAGACCCCAGTGCTCTAAGAGAGACATCCTGTACAGTGTAATTGCGAGTTTTGCATTTGAAAGAATGTAAACATTTTAAAATAAGTTGAATTATTTAATATTTAATTACATTGGGGGAAAAATCTATAGTATAAGACTCTCTCGCAATGTAGACAGAAGCTGATCATTTTACATTTCTTCTAATGACTGAATAATTAGACAGTCTCCTTTCCAGGGATGAAATTAATTGATTTCAGGAATTTTTTTTCTGCAATTAAGGTTGGGGCTGCTGAATCTTGCACCTTAGATTCATCTGTGCACTGAAAGATAAGCATGAAACTGGCTAGAATACTTAAGAACATTCTTTCTCCTCTGATTAGTATGTGATCAGTGTTTAGAGGTGCATGCACCCATTGGATATATTACCAATATTTGCTTACCAGACTGCATCCTCCTGATCAGATGATATTTTATCCAGGAATGTTACAGTGTATCTGTATCTAAAACAGATAGTTGACTGCAGAATTAACATCTTACACTCTTTCATGACACATTGGCAGTTTGAATTCCCTTGCTAGCCTTCACTTACTTTAAATACTTCTAGCAATGACGTATTCTAAAATCTTAAATTGAAGACCACAGTTGTAGCCACATTATATTTCTCAATACTAAAACAACTAAGGCTAGCTTTCATGTACCTTAAAAAGGAATTTCCACCGTTGTTAGCTTTTTATATGAACATAAGAGAACGTAAAATCTTGTGTTGCTATAAATGATGGAAAATTTTCAACAATTGAACGGGAATCTTGACACACTAAAAAAACTAAACTATTTACAGGATTAGAGAAATGCAATTGGAGGGTGTGGGGAGGTGAATTTTGAGGCCCTTTACCCAGTGGAAACATGCTGGTAGCACCCCATAAGTGGTGGGGAATGATTTACCACCCTGTTCCTGCCATCACTGTGGTCACTGAAAATTACCCCCAAGCATATCACTAAATGACCAGAATACCCACCCAAGTCAGGCTGTAGATTTATTGGGATTCTATGATCAACATATAGGACGCTGTTTGTCATTTTAGGGTTGTACTGGGATAAGTTTGCATTGCATGTACTTTGTTCAGAATAAGCTGACATTCTAACCAAAGATGAGCCCAAAGTTCGATTTTCCAATAGTTTTGTAAGGCCAGGAGGAGCAGAGTGCTCTCATCCAAGCTCCACAAAAACCACAAAATCAGTCACCATTTACTGCACCACAGACCTAACCATTTCTGACTGGAATGTCAGATGTTGCAGTGGTCCCAACGTGGCAATTTGCCCCAGGATGCCCAGTCTCTGCCACAGCCTGAAGACAATTTTAATGTGGCTAGGCCTTTAAAATGGACCTTGTGTTCCACAGGGACTGTTGGGTGCTGAAATCCAGACCAAGGGACAACTAACCTGTTTTATTTCAGTGAACAGATAAATTTGTTCTGATCCTGTCCCCATTTTTGTTTCCAAATGCACACCAGTATGTCTTATATAATTAGTTTTAAAAATATTTTTAAGGTTATGGCTCCCAGTGAACTTCTAATATTTTGATAAAAGCAAAATACTGCAGATGCTGGAAATCTGAAATAAAAAACAGAAAATTCTGGAAAAGCTCAGCAGGTCTGGCAGCATCTGTGGAGAGAGAAACAGAGTTAATGTTTCAAGTCCATATGACTCCTCTTCAGAGCTAAAGAGAAGAGCTCCGAAGAAAAGTCATAAGCACTTGAAACAGTAACTCTTTTTCTCTCCACAGATGCTGCCAGACCTGCTGAGTTTTTTCAGCACTGTTTTTATTTCTAACATTTTGCTATTTGCTTCCTAAATTAGCTATTTTTGTTATTGTTGAAATACTTTACTTCAGAGAAGAAAGTTTGATTTCATAATCTGGGATTAAAATAAAGTTGTTTTGTCAGAAGTGAATTCTTTTTAAGTTAGTCCTTTTACGTTTTTTGATCCTCATCAAAACTGGAGTATTATGTAATCAAACACTGAGTTCTAGTAGCTAAGCCATCCAATTACTTTGCACCTCAAGAATAAATTTTTCCTACAAACAATTGAATCTGTTGTAGATACTGAAACATCCTTAACAGTTGCAGCTCCATGAGTTACATGAAGGGCAGGAGGTAACACATACAAAGTCTGTGACTTAAACCATTACAATAAATTCTTAGCATTTTCAACAAAAACAAACTTGCATTATTGTGTATTGGCCAATAACTAATTTGCAGTTTTAAACAGGACTCATCTCTTAAGTGACTGAATTCCTGATGTATTCCTCATTTTACATTTAACTTTACATTAGGCTTTTTCCATTTCTTTGATCCTTCTTCTTTTAGTTCCCTTATTTATATTGATGCTTGTTGTAATCATGGCTGAAAAGGGGGAAAAAAATCACAGAACTATACATTACTGTTCAAAAGAACAAGGTTGCTCAACTTTTATATTTTTGGGCCCTAATTGAGAGCCTTGGGGATCATAAGTAAAGTTTATTACTACATTCCCATTCGTGTGTATGATGCTGGTATTTATACTCCATGCAAGCCTTGCCAAATTGACTTTCCTAAGCTTAAAGGGCTGGTTTACTAGGACTCATTGAGGGGAAAAGGGAGGGAAGGTTGGACACCCCTGTAACATAACACTTCACAAGTTCAGATTATTGGACGTTCCAATTAAGTGAAGAGTATACAGCTGACACAAGTATATTGCATGGTTTATGCATGACAAGAAGCAGGCAAAATGCTAATACAATACAATGCTAGGCAATACCAAAACTCATTTTCTTTGGGAAATATATAAATGTAATTATGATTTCCCCTCATAACTCAAGTAGCAAATATTGTAATGGCTAACTGTGGTGTGAAAGAAGGTCATTAACGCCAGTCTTCACAAATGCTTTTTTCTAAGGGTATTTTAAGTTATGAGAACATATGTACAAAAGTTTAGCTATTTACTGCAATTTATTTGATGGAAGAGTCATATCCTTACAATGATGAGTTGAGATGAGTAGAACGCTGTCTACATATTTCATTTAATATAGCCAGAAGATAGCAAAACCTTTAATGCATATTTAAATAATTATCTCTGTTTGCAATGACACAACTTCCTGACTGAAATTGTGCTCATCTTCATTTAAATAGTCCATCCTAAACTTAAAGATATTGCAATGCCTACAAAAAAACCCTCAAGTTTCATTGGGTCTTAATTTTCTTAAACTTAAATATTGCACTATTGCAGTAACTACTGTAGTTAAAATGCTGTGATCTAACTTTATCTACATGCAATCTTATTTGTTAAAAAAACATATTCAATTTTGTACCATTTCTATAATTCTCTATTCCTTTCCAAGTTTAGTTTGCAAAATTCAATTTAGAAATGTAAAACTCAAACTTGAAGTGCTTTTAACAGCATTTGTTTTGCAAAACAGAATTCCTTATTATAGGAACTAGAAAAAGTTTTGTCCTGTTTCATCATACTGTGCTACATATTAAGTTTTCCAATTTTTAAATCCAAAACCATTTTAATTTGTTCTTAAAAAAGTAGAAGAGCTACTCTGGAGAAATTGTGCAAATGTGATTCGAGGTTAAACCCAGAATCCATTTTTCACTTTTTATGGCGATTTCCCATGAATGTGGAATTAATCATCATCCGAATTTTGAAGACGACAAATTTCAACAGGTGATTACATTTGTGGAACACCCACAAGTGTTACAGTATGCTTGGTAAAAATAATTCTCATTTTCTTTTATATATAATGGGTAGAATTTCTGAAAGCACTTTGATATTAAAATGGATATTGCATCCTATTGTTAAAGTCAGGATGAATGTTCCAGCTTTACATGTTGGATGCATCATTGGACAAGTGGCTCCAAACATTTTCATATTCATTTGAGAGCTGTTGTTAATACTCATGTGATTGAATGTAATACAGTCAAAGAAAGATTCCAAAGCAAACTAAAACTTAAAATGCTATGATTCAAGCCTGTACGGCTTGTGCTTTCTACCAATAATCTGAAAGCCAGCCTTAATTGTGGGAACATAATGAACATAATTTAGGTCGTTGAACATCAAAGCTTTTATTCAGTAGCTGAAACAAAGTAATTTAAAATGTTTAATGTTTTCTTTTCCAAAAATCTCTCCTCCAGCGGTGCAAAATTAGAATGTAAAAACTGAAAGACTAACAGGTTTTCTAAATTTTTCCTTCATTCATTTTTAGGGGAAAATAGTAGATTTTGTGCAATAATGTAAACTTCACTTTTGTGATTTTTGTAAACTTTTGTATTTGCTATCTATACAATAAATGTCATTTGTAAAATTAATATATTGTACCAAGTTAAAAATAAATGGTGTAATTTTCAAATTATGTACTTGAATACGGCATATTCCTATATTTAATTTCCAGTGTTGGCTCTCTTAACCCCTGTCCCCTCTAAACTAGATGATTTGACAAGACAGTGCATATCACTTTTCTAGTTTAAATTTTTACACTGCCATTATAGAATATTATCTCAATAGATTTATTTTCCACAATGATCATAAACCTGATAAACCTTTCAATTCAAAGACTATTTCAGCAAATTGACAAAATATTGGGTCCCAGAGCAGGGCAATATCCTTGCAGATACTATAAGGTGGTACTGATGGCAGCTGCTAAGCTGTACTGTGGGCAAAATTTAACTTGTATTGAGAATAAAAAAAAGCAGTGAACTAATAGTGGGGGAGGGTGGTGGAAGAGGTGGAGCTTCACAAGAGCTAAACACAAATTTTCACCCTTCCCTGCAACTATCCAAAGCTCAGTGAATAATGCAGAATTTACAGTTCACACCTTAGCAGATAAACCCCTGTGCATCAAAAGTGTCGTTTAAATCAGAATGTTAAATTAAATACTAAAGTGATGCTTTGTAAGAGGCCAAGCGGATAGAAACTGCTGTCTGCCATAATTCCTGGCTCTACATGCTGGCATTCATGTACATGGTGGTAATGTCACTGAACTACTAATCCAGAAACCCAGGCCAATGCTCAGGGAACATGGGTTCAAATTCCGCCACAATTTAAATTCAATAAATTAATAATTCTGGAATTGAAAACTAGATTCAGAAATGGTGAACATGAAACTATCATCAATTGTCATTAAAACCCATCCAATCCTTTAGGGAAGGAAAACTGCCATCCTTATCTGGTCTGGCCTACATGTGACTTCAGACCCACAAGCAATGTGGTTGAAATCTCTGAAATTACACAGCAAGCCACTCAGTTCAAGGACAATTAAGGATGGGCTGAGTTTGCCAGCAACACCCACATCCCATGAAAGAATAAATAAAAAATATCTGGCTGTTTCATTTGTATCTACTGCCTTGTCATTTATTTCCATCCACAGAAATGTATATCTGAATGGGCGTAACAGAGAACTCAACATTGGATTCCATGCTGTTGCTTATGTAGCAAACTGTAGCTACCTGACCTCAGAGCTTGCACAAAGCTAATCAAATATTGGAGAGACCAAATGTAAACTGGGCGGCTGCTTTGCAGAACACCTGCGGTTTGTCCGTAAGAATGACCCAAACCTTCCTGTCGCTTGCCATTTTAACACTCCACCTTGTTCTCTTGCCCGCATGTCTGTCCTTGGCTTGCTGCATTGTTCCAGTGAAGCCCAACGCAAGCAGGAGGAACAGCACCTCATCTTCCGACTAGGCACTTTACAGCCTTCCGGACTGAATATTGAACTCAACAACTTTAGGTCTTGAACTCCCTCCTCCATCCCCACCCCCTTTCTGTTTCTTCCCCCTTCCTTATGTTTTTTCCAATAATTTATATAGATTTTTCTTTTCCCACCTATTTCCATTATTTTTAAATATTTTATGCCCCCCCCCACCCCCACTAGAGCTATATCTTGAGTGCCATACCATCCATTCTTAATTAGCACATTCGTTTAGATAATATCACCAACTCCAACACCTCTGTGTCCTTTTGTTCTTTTGTCTGTGATGTCTTTTGATTATCTGCTCCTATCACTGCTTGCTACAACCACACCCCACCCCCCCTGCACTTCTCTCCCCCCACCCAACCCCCCACCTTAAACCAGCTTATATTTCACCCCTCTCCTTGGATTCACCTAGTTCTGTTGAAGGGTCATGAGGACTCGAAACGTCAACTCTTTTCTCCGCCGATGCTGCCAGACCTGCTGAGTTTTTCCAGGTAATTCTGTTTTTGTTTTGGATTTCCAGCATCCGCGGTTTTTTGTTTTTATATCTGTGTTTAATTGACTGCCACTCCTCTTCAAGAAATGCCTACCTTGAAGAAGTTTTGTTCGTCTCTGCGACAAGATTTCCGTATCTCTCTTTTGCCTTGTTCACCTTCATTGCTTTCCATTTCTCTCCTGGTGTTTGACAAGATGTTTCCTAAAACCCGCTTTCACAGCCATATCTCCTTTCTCAGTGACTGTCTCCGTCTCCGACTTACCCCACGTGAATTTCAACTAAAATTCCACCCCTCATGTTTCGAACCCACCCAGGATTACAGGTATCTCCGGGACATAAAATGTTTCTTGGACTGCTGTTCCTGTCACATTCTGAGATCCACACTCAGTGCAATGCGCCGCCATATGAACACACTCGACCTCTCCCTCCAGCAGTACTGTCGTACCCTTTTTGAAAACTGCGCTTGCCCCCAGTTTCATTTTATTCTTTATCTCATCCGATGCCTCAACAAGAAACTTCTCTTTCTCTCAAGTGCTAAGGAACGCAAACTCCAACAACTCATCGATACCAACACCCATCTAGGACCCTCCACCCCTGCCTGTCCCTCCATCCCCACCCCATCTTCCAATCCCAGCCCCTGTCATGTATTCACTATACCCCCTGACCTTCCCCTTTTTGACGCTGAACGTTCCGTGCTTAGCAAAGGACTTAGTTTCATACCCTTACGCCCTCATCTCAATGAATTTCGGGCTCAGCACGATGCAGAACTCTTCTTCCGCCGTCTTCGTCTCCAGACTCACTTCTTTGGGCAGGACTCCTCTCCCCGTTCAACGGATCCTTTTATCCACCTCCAATATTCTCCCTCCACCTGGACCCCTCCCGCTGGATTCTTACCTTCTCTTGATCTTTTCATTGAGAACTGTCGGCGAGACATTAGTCATCTCAATTTCTCTGCTCCTCTCACCCATTCTAATCTCTTTCTCTCTGAACTTACTGCACTCTGTTGTCTCAGGTCCAACCCTGACATTGTCATCAAACCCGCTGACAAGGGTGGTGCTGTTGTTGTCTGGCACACTGACCTCTACCTCGCGGAGGCTGAGCGTCAACTCACAGACACTTCCTCCTACCTCTCCCTGGACCATGACCCCACCACTGAACATCAAGCCATTGTTTCCAGGACTGTCACTGACCTCATCTCCTCTGGGGATCTTCCTCCCACAGCTTCCAACCTGATAGTCGCCCAACCTCGGACGGCCCGCTTCTACCTCCTACCCAAAATCCACAAACAGAACTGTCCCGGTAGACCGATCGTGTCAGCTTGCTCCTGCCCCATGGAACTCATTTCCTGTTATCTTGACTCCCTTCTCTCTCCCCTTGTCCAGTCCCTTCCCACCTACATCCGTGATTCCTCTGACACCTTACGTCACATCAACAATTTCTAGTTCCCTGGCCCCAACCGCTTCCTCTTCACCATGGACGTCCAATCCCTCTACACCACCATCCCCTACCAGGATGGTCTGAGGGCCCTTAGCTTCTTCCTCGAACAGAGGCCCAAACAATCCCCATCCACCACTACTCTCCTCCGTCTGGCTGAACTTGTTCTCACGCTGAACAATTTCTCCTTCAACTCCTCTAACTTCCTCCAAATAAAAGGTGTGGCTATGGGAACCCGCATGGGCCCCAGCTATGCCTGTCTCTTTATGGGGTATGTGGAACATTCCTTGTTCCAGTCCTACTCCGGCCCCCTTCCACAACTCTTTCTCCGGTACATCGATGATTACTTCGGTGCTGCTTCATGCTCTTGTCGGGACTTGGAAAAATTTATTAATTTTGCTTCCAATCTCCACCCATCCATCATTTTCACATGGTCCATCTCTGACACTTCACTTCCCTTCCTTGACCTCTCTGTCTCAATTTCTGGTGATAGACTGTCCACCAATATCCATTACAAGCCTAACAACTCCCACAGTTACCTCAACTACAGCTCCTCACACCCTGCTTACTGTAAGGACTCCATCCCATTCTCTCAGTTCCTTCGCCTCCGTCGCATCTGTTCTGATGATGCTACCATCAAAAACAGTTCCTCTGACATGTCCTCCTTCTTCCTTAACCGAGGTTTTCCACCCACGGTCGTTGACAGGGCCCTCAACCGTGTCCAGCCCATCTCCCGCGCATCCGCCTTCTCCTCCCTCCCAGAAACATGATGGGGTCCCCCTTGTCCTCACTTATCACTCCACCAGTCTCCACATTCAAAGCATCATCCTCCGCCATTTCCGCCAACTCCAGCATGATGCCACCACCAAACACATCATCCCTTCACCCCCCCGGCGGCATTCCGTAGGGATCGTTCCCTCCGTGACACCCTGGTCCACTCCTCCATCACCCCCTACTCCTCAACCCTCATCTATGGCACCTCCCCATGCCCACGCAAAAGATGTAACACCTGCCCCTTCACTTCCTCTCTCCTCACCGTCCAAGGGCCCAAACACTCCTTTCAAGTGAAGCAGCATTTCACTTGCATTTCCCCCACCTTAGTCTACTGCATTCGTTGCTCCCAATGCAGTCTCCTCTACATTGGAGAAACCAAATGTAAACTGGGCGACCGCTTTGCAGAACACCTGCGGTCTGTCCGCAAGAATGACCCAAACCTCCCTGTCACTTGCCATTTTAACACTCCACCTTGCTCTCTTGCCCACATGTCTGTCCTTGGCTTGTTCCATTGTTCCAGTGAAGCCCAACGCAAACAGGAGGAACAGCACCTCATCTTCCGATTAGGCACTTTACAGCCTTCTGGACTGAATATTGAATTCAACAATTTTAGGTCTTGAACTCCCTCCTCCATTCCCACCCCCTTTCTGTTTCTTCCCCCTTCCTTTTGTTTTTTCCAATAATTTATATAGATTTTTCTTTTCCCACCTATTTCCATTATTTTTAAATCTTTTATGTCCCCCACCCCCACTAGAGTTATACCTTGAGTGTTCTACCATCATTCTTAATTAGCATTCGTTTAGATAATATCACCAACTTCAACACCTGTGTTCTTTTGTTCTTTTGTCTGTGATATCTTTTGATTATTTGCTCCTATCACTGCTTGTTTGTCCCTACAACCACACCCCCCCTCCACTTCTCTCCCCCCACCCCCCACTTTAAACCAGCTTATATTTCACCCCGCTCCTTGGATTCACCTAGTTCTGTTGAAGGGTCATGAGGACTCGAAATGTCAACTCTTTTCTTTTCCACCGATGCTGCCAGACCTGCTGAGTTTTTCCAGGTAATTCTGTTTTTGTAATCAAATATATATTTGTACGTAATGAGACTTAAGTGGACTTGTACAGACCTATAACTGGAACAGTAGCAGCATTGATACAAAATTGGCTGAGTGACAGGAGACTAGTGGTAAATGGTTGTTTTGTGGCTGGAGGAAGATTTATACAGTTGATTCCCTGGGCATCAGTGTCGGAACCCTGCTTTTCCTGAAATATATCAATGACAGACTTGGTTGGTACCGAGCACAATTTCACAGTTCATGGATGACACTAAACTTGGAAGCATTGTGAGCTGTGAGGAGGATGGTGATAAACTTCAAAGACCACAGACAGACTGATGGAATGGGTGGACAACTGATAGATGAATTTAATGAAGAGAAGCATGAACTGATTCATTTTGGTAGGAAGAAATATGAAATAAAGAATACAATTCTAAATGGGTGCAGGAGCAGAAGAATGGGGGGGTGGGGGGGTGGGGTGGTAAATGTGCACAAATCGTTCTGCCTACCACATTTGAAAGATGGGAAGCATTAGTGAGGGTGCAGAGAAAGTTCATGAGAATGGTTCCAGGGATGAGGAGCTTCAGTTTGTGGATAGATTAGAGAAGCTGATGCCATTCTCTTTGGAGAAGAGAAAGTTGAGAAGAGATTTGATTGAGGTGTTCAAAAATTATGAAGGGTCCATACAGAGTAGATATGGAAGAACTGTTTCCATTGGCAGGATTGACAACCAGAGGGCACTGATTTAAGATAACTGGCAAAAGAAATAATGGCAACCAACATAAGAAAAACTTTTTTTTTTTAAATGCAGTGAGTGGTTAGGGTCTGCAATTCACTGCCTGAATGTGGTGGAGGCAGATTCAATCATGGGCTTTCAAAAGAGAACAGGACAATTGTTTGGAAAGAAAAAAAATGCAGGGCTACAGGCAGGGTTCCTGCACCTTTAGTAAAATAAAATTCCATGACTTTTCCATGTTGAAGAAATAATTTTCAGTTAGTATCAAGTGAAAGATCAGAGCAAGTGGGTCTCAACTATAAAAATGCAGCATTTTTGATGTTGTCTCCTGCTTGCCTTACCTTGTTTAGCATATTTTGGCTCTGAAGAAAGCGCGCCGTGTCCTTCATCTCCACAACAACAGATCTGCAGCTGACAGCAACAATTGCACCTCTCTTCACAAAAAGCAAGCAAGAAATGAAGGACTGGGGAGTCTGGCATGTATTGTTCAGCAGTTACAGTTATTGTTCTGAAAGTGTCCAAAGCATCCAATGTGGCATATAGACTGTCCCCAGTTGACTGACTAATTGGCCAAATACCACTTGTTCTGTCAATTTCAAAAGCAGTCAATCAGGTAGGAGAACCAAACCAGTTTTGGAAGCACACAATTACAGGAAGTGGGCATCAGAAAAACATTGGAAAAGTTTGGAATTTGGCCCAAGTCAGAAAAATCTCATCCCTGTCGTTAAGATATTCCATGACTTTTCAATGACTTTGGAAATTTCCATGACTTTTCCACATTTTCCATGACCTATAGGAACCCTGTACAAAAAGAGAGTGGAACTAAATGAGTTGGTCTTGCAGCAAATTGGTATGGACACAGTGAGCCAAATGGTCTCCTCCTGTGCTATAACCATTCTATGATCTTGATGTACATATATCACCTTTCCTTTATTAGCATCAGGTCAATCTCCTTCCATGATAGTACTGGGTGAGGTATTACAGTGTATGAACTACAGCATTGCAAAGCAACACCCCACTGACTTCAAAGGTTGGGCAATAAATGCACATATGCTAATGTCCTCCATTTCCAGAGAAGAAATAAAAAAGCAGTAAAGTATTGAACCAGAGAAGCACTGAGATGTGTGCACCTGGCTGGGTTTTAAATATGGCGCCCAGCATGATGAAGCGGCAAGGTGACAGTGGTCCAGGTCTGGATGATTTGTGTCCCAGACTACTGAGGGAGGCAAGGGAGGAGATCGCAGGGGCTCTGACCCAAATTTTTAATTCCTCTCTGGCCACGGGGGAAATGCCAGAGGACTGGAGAACAGCTAATGTGGTTCCTCTATTTAAGAAGGATTGTAGAGATAAGCCAGGAAACTACAGGCCAGTGAGTCTCGCGTCAGTAACCTTAATTCACCTGTGCAGTATAGGATTAACTGTAGTCGATATGCCATGACGTGTCTCGAGTGTCAGTGTCAGACATGGCTCAATTGGTAGCACTCGTCTGAGTCACAAGGTTAACTGGCTACACTATGACATGCAGCAGGGTAAATATTTACAAATTTTCTCTTAATGTAACAATCTTAGTGTAGGAGGAATTATACATGCCACATATTGAAAATTATAAAGAACTGGAATAAAATACAGGGTTTTGCTGATGAGATTGACCTTGTTTAATCACACACTGATCAGGAATTTCAGACTTCATTGTTCAGGATGTCCTTGCCTTGAAAATCCTTTGAATAACCAAACAAACTTACAGCATTATCCTCCAAACAAAAACTTATTTTAATGCTCAAGACAATCTCCAGTTGGCTGACATTTAAAAAAAAAACTGCTAATGCTGTTTCTCATGGTGGTTGAAAGTTGTACTGTATTGCAACGAGTTCATTAAACCTCAACAGTGAATGTTGTTGGTCCCAGCAGATCCAGAAGTATATCCTGTCTTCGATCCATGGTCCTTCTCTTGCTTGTAATCCCAAACTAAATGCCCACATCATGTCTCCTCTCTCTGCCCCAAACAGGATTACTTTATTGCTCTCTGATGCCCCTGCCCACCCCTCCTATTCACACAAGCCACAGGATTTGAGCTAGCTACACAATACTTAGCCAGATACTTAAGCCAGTATTGGCCCACTTAAATTTGTGGTGTGACTCGGCTATTGACAACAGAGCCCAACCAAAAACCCGCATCCCCCAATCCAACTACTCACCCACTCCCAACCCAACTACTCACTCACTCCCTCACCCACTCCCTGCTAACACCCTTAGCACCATCAAAACTTATCTGAACAAGGCAGCTGACATTGTTAAAAGAAAAAGGTGTGATCTTTCCACTGCTCCTCTTCGCAATTGCTCTCCATGGATGGGCTGTGCTGAGACATTACTGATATAGCTGGGACAGAAAGACCTGGCTGTAAGGATGCAAAAAGGTACAGTTGCAATGATCTTCACAGTCAGCGACAATATCCCCAGCATTACCACTGACTGGAAGATCTGGCCCTAGTTCCATGGTGCCATAGGCAAAGAAGGAAGCAGAGAGGAGGCTGAGGTCAGGGACTACAAGTGACCCCAAGGCAGAGTGAAACATGGGGCCCAACAGAATTTTTTTTTTTTAAAAAGGTGAGGACGGGGGCAAGTGACAAGAACAGCAGAAGGTTGAATATGGTAAAATGACACCTAGTTGTAAAAGTTGATTATATTTGATTGCCACCTTACGAACTCCAATTGTTGGAAGTAAGATACACCTGAGCCAACTGATGGTTGAACAGTCGATCACTACACATTACTGACAGTCCATCCAAAAGGCAAGATGTTGATGAAAGAGAAAGCAGAGACAAAAACAATGACGATATATTCAGATTCTTCACAATCTGTTTAATGATGCTCCAGGTAATTCTAAATACAACAAATACAGTTTCGGAGGGTCATGTATTCATCTCTGGACATTTTACCTGATCCTACTCAAACTGTTTAGTCCATTCAGGTAAAGAAATTTGACAGTGTTATAGTAATAACCAAAACCAATTAAATATACTCATGAAGATGGTATTTATTAGATTTTCTTGAACACTAAAATACATTAGTGAAAACAACTCCCATGAAACAAGTTTTAAAAACAAAATTAATCCATACCGTAAATGATCAAACTTCAATTTATCATGATCTCAATACAGTTCATGTTTAGTAAAAGATTATAGGCAGCCAACAAATGCCTCATTATATCTACTAAGTGGAAATGGCTTTTGGCCAGGTTTACGCAGGGATGCATTGTTCTTTTTCTGTTTGAATATCGGCGAATGCAAAAATTGTGTGTCGGTGTATCTGTCTCCTCTCCGCAATTTCCTGTCGAGTAGATTAAAATGTTGAATTAGCATTTAAGTCTGATAAATAAATCACCTTTCATTTTTTAAAATGGTGAATTTCTTCTTTACCAGGCTTCTTGTAGCTAGTTGCTACTACAAGAACAATTATTCACTTGATAACTGGCTTTGAATCTACACCAGACTGTGGAGATGCAATGATATAACACAAAAGCATGCGCGTAACACCATCACAAACATGGACGAATATAGCAATCCCTAATCTCTGATATAGGGAGCAGGGGCCCTTTAACATTGGGATTAAGGGAATGCATTAAGGCAAAACAATAGATGGACAAGTGCTCTATTCCCTAGCACAAACAACCAAAAGGGAAGTGAAATTACTCAAGGTATCAGCTACTGCTTAACACAACACTAATCACTACTACTATGTTCCAAAGCAAATCATAGGAGCTTTCCCAAACAAAATGTGACATCAAGTTACATGAGCAGATGACCCAAAAGCGTGGTGAAGAAGTCGGTTTTAAAGACCATCTTAAAAGGAGGAGAGAGTTCTGAACATCAGAGCATAATAAATAGGAGGTGGCGGCCATTCAGCCCTTCGAGCCCGCTCTGCCATTCAATGAGAGCATGGTTTTTGAGTGAATTCAAGTGTTCAGGTGCTCAGCAATTGAAGGTATTGCTGCCAATAGTTGAGCAATAACAAGCAGGGCTGCACAGAAGGCTAGAATTGGAGGAGTGCAGATTATTGGAGAGTTGTAGGGCTGGAGGAGATTACAGAGTTGAGAAGGGGAAAGGCAATGGAGGGATTTGAAAACAAGGGTGACAATTTTAACATCAAGACATTGCTCAGCTGTTGCCAATGTAGGTCAGTGGACACAGCAGTGATGGCAGAATGGGACCAGGTGCAAGTTAAGATATGGGCAGAAAGGTTTTGGGATGAGTTTAAGATTATGCAGGGTAGAAGACAGAAGGCTGACCAGGAGTTGGAAGATGGTATTTATTAGAGTTTCTTGAGCACTAAAATACATTGGTGAAAACAACTTGCAAGTTTTAAAAACAAAATTAATCCATACCCGTAAATGATCAAACTTCAATTTATCATGATCTCAATACAGTTCATGTTTAGTAAAAGATTATCGGTAACCAACAAATGCCTCATTATATCTACTAAGTGGAAATGGCTTTTTGCCAGGTTTATGCAGGGATTACCAGAGGCATGAATGATGATTTAGTGAAAAAATTTCTGTGCCATATTTTGGGTCTTCCTCGAATTATTCCAATTGGCTAACCAGTGCTGAAAATCAGATTTACCTTAGACAGCACTTGTATCCTAACACCGAACCTTTTGAATAACCTAGTCTATAAAGGCTAATGGAAGACAGCATACAAGGAAGGGTAGGGGAAAGGTCGAGATAGAGGGATTAAGGGATTTATAGTTATGAAGGAAAGGTTAAAAACTGAGGCTTTTTTCTCTGGGAGATAAGAGAGGGTAAAGAGTGAAAAAAATGATTCCATAAGTGTCTGAATCAGTAAAAGAAGGCATAAAATTATCAGAAGATTAAAAGGGGTAAAACAGAATTATTGGAAGATGAACTACCTTATCACAAGTGACTAGCAGCATTAATATTGTGACAGAATGGGTTAAGTATTTGAAAAGCAAGTAGATGAAAGTGTATAGGGAAAGGACAGTGAAATGGGGATTGAAGTAGATAATTCTAGATGAAGGGCTTGGAATGATTCAGGTACGATAATCTTCTATTCTACCCTCTCAATGATATATATGCATGAACAAGTCCAACTTACGATTGGAGACTGGGTTCCTTGTAATTTACAGCCATGGTGCATCTGCGTTTACTAACAATTATTGGAGAAATCCTGTTCATTCTTTCTAAGAAAGCAGGACAGGACATCTTCTTTTCCTTGTTTTCAATGGGTAATTTTGAATAATTGGTCACATCACTCAGACTGAAGCGAGGTTCAAAGTTCTTCCCTGTTTCAAGAATAGGAAAAATTAAGAGATGCATGTGTGAAATACAATTCCTTTCCTACAAAAATATAAAAGTACAGAACTACCAATCAATTGGCTGATATACCTGCTGACTTCACACACCTTCCCAATGACATTTGTAAAAATTACAATTAACAGAAAATAACCTGCCTTACAATACTACTACCATCACTATTCTCCATTTCAAGTTATAATTCAATATTTGCACATATAGCAGTGAGAAGAAACTATATGGATGTTAAAATAATTTTATCTTGCAACAAGATCTGCAGAGAGTTTTGCTTATGGTTCAAAAACTTCTCCATCTATGTAGAACACACTTACATTAAAGTCTGAACTACTTACACTTCCACATGTACAAAAAAGAAATTTAAAAAGGTTCAAGATTGGAAGAAAAAACTTAAATAATGGAAATTGGAAAGGACCAGAAGTGCAAGCTTTTGAAAGGTCAAAACTCTTAACAGAAGGGACTGTACTGAAACATTAATCAAATTTGTTTGGATATCGATAGACATGTTGGCAATTTCCAGTATTTTCAGCTTAAGGACTCAGATTTCTACGTCAGCTATGTCCAAATTTTAAACATTATGTTCAAAAGTTCAGTGACAAGTGACTCTAATGATAAACTGAAACCATATGAAACGTCCCCAAAACCAATCTAATGCAACACTTATTTATAATTTTTTCACCGATGGCTAGGCCAGCATTTTTGGCCCATCCCCAATTGCCCTCAAGAAGATTGACATCAGTTGTTTTTATGTGAGCCAGTTTGATGTAGCCCAGGGTAATGTCCATACCTGTTGCTTTAAAGTTTTCTTCATTCCTTATTGTTGATGTCCTTCCAGCATTTTTTTCTCTCTGCTGCAGTAGCACGCATTTCTTCAGTTGTGGTTTGAGATATCTAACAGCACTTTCTTCAGAATTTTGAAAATTCTTTACGTTTTTATGTTTGATGGTAGAAGTGTTTTCTGGTTTATTGCCTGACTCAAAATGTAACTGGATATCCTTTGCTTTTGTTTTCAAATGTTCACATACATTGATTTTATCTAATGGACAAATAAGATCCATTAATACATTAAGCACCAGGAAGTTGAGAACTATAAAAACCTTGCTGGCTTTAAAAAATTAGGGCTAAAACCTTGATACCAGCTATGCCAATAAACCTCTAGTTTTCTTTCATTATTGAAAGCAAAACTTAAAAATGAAAATGTGACTTATATGGAAGCCCTTATAAATCAGCTAACATGAAATATGTGCTAACATGCCACAAACAAAAAGTCCATTGTTCATGATCTTGTGTTGTCGAATGCCAGAATACAGTAACAACAGATTGCTACTGGACTAATAATGAAGAGACCTGGATGAATAATCCAGAGAATAGAAATTCAAATCCCGCCATGGCAGTTTTAAGAATTGTAAATCAAAACTGTTTTGGAATTAAAACCCGGTATACTGTAACCTCCCCAGTCCAGAAATTTGTAAATACCAGTTCTCTGGAATTTTGAGCAAGCCCCGCAACTCTCAGACTCACCTATCGTGGAGCTGTAACCAACTACAAGTAGGGGAGAGAAAGAGAGAGAGGGATAGACAGACAAGATGGATGATGACAATGGAAGAAAAGTCAGCAAATAGGTAGGAATTAAATTTAAAAATTAAAGCCTCAGTATATTTCTGGGAAAGGAAATTATTCAGTTTTTTAAAAAACATATACTGAATGTTTATCATTACTTTCTCCAGCCTGGGCTGGTGGTAGTTCGAACTCTGGGTTCTGTGTTCAACTATGACCTTTTTTTCACGCTACAGTTTACATATCCCTCCATCATCGCACATTTTCTGCCATCCTATTTTGCAGCAGTGCTTTTGAGCAGGCCCACAGTTTACAGTAGTTAGTACAGTACTTTGGAAACATGGACATACGAAATAGGAGAAGTAGACCACTCGGCCCGTTAAATCTGCTCCACCACTCAATAACATGATGGCTGATCTGTTGTATTACTAATTCCACATTCCCATCTACCCCCCAATAACCTTAGATTCTTGTTAGGCAAGGGAATCAATCTACCTCTGTCTTAAAGATATTCAATGAGCCCACCTCCACCGTTTTCGGAGGCGGGGAGTTCCAAAGTTGCACAACCCTCAGAAAAATATTTCTCCTTATCTCTGTCCTAAAAGGACACCTCCTAATTTTAAAACAGTGCTCCCTAGTTCTGGACTCACCCATAAGAGGAAACAATTTCCGCATCCAACTTGTCAAGACCATTCAATCAAGTCACCCCTCACTCTTCTAAACTCTAGTGGAAACAAGCCCAATCTGTCTAACCTTTCCTCATAAGAGAACCTGTTCATTCAATCTAGTAAACCTCCTCTGAACCGCCTCTAATTCATTAACATCCTTCCTTAAATAAGGAGACCAAAACTATACAGTATTCGAGGTGTGGTCTCACCAATGCCCTGTATAAATGAAGCATGACACCTTTATTTTTATGTTCAATCCCTCTCGTAATAAAGGATAGCATTCCATTGGCCTTCTCAATTAATCGCTGTACCTGCATACTAACTTTGTGACTTATGCACGAGAACACCTAGGTCCCTCTGCACCTCAGGATTCTACAGTCATTCTTCATTTAATACTCTGCTTTTTTTATTCTTCCTGACAAAGCAAACAACTTCACATTTTCTCACATTGTGCTCCATCTTGTAATGAACATTTACATTGATTAACAGGTTCTTACAAATGTGTGTTTTTAGGATTGTATATTTTGGTGGATAAAATTATGCTTGTTTGGGGACTATAGTTTTAAACGTAGGATAGTTGAAAGAAAACCTGGTCTGAAGGGCTTATCACACAGGCCTGCAGTTGCAGATCAAAGGAGATTGTTAGGATGGTGGTGAGATATTCACACCTAGGGTTATAGTGGTCCTCTCTGAATATCTCGAGGAGGCAGTCTGTCTGTGGGGTATCTCAGGATTGAAGGTGTAAACCTGGAGGGCTTGAATTGTTCATGCAATTTGTCCAGGTCAGAGAAGAGTTTGAAAGCAACTGGTAAACGAGGGATAAAAACAAAAAAACTGCGGATGCTGGAAATCCAAAACAAAAACAGAATTACCTGGAAAAACTCAGCAGGTCTGGCAGCATCGGCGGAGAAGAAAAGAGTTGACGTTTCGAGTCCTCATGACCCTTCGACAGAACTTGAGTTCGAGTCCAAGAAAGAGTTGAAATATAAGCTGGTTTAAGGTGTGTGTGTGGGGGGCGGAGAGATAGAGAGACAGAGAGGTGGAGGGGGGGGTGTGGTTGTAGGGACAAACAAGCAGTGATAGAAGCAGATCATCAAAAGACGTCAACGACAATAGTACAATAGAACACATAGGTGTTAAAGTTAAGGTTGGTGATATTATCTAAATGAATGTGCTAATTAAGAATGGATGGTAGGGCACTCAAGGTATAGCTCTAGTGGGGTTTTTTTTTATTTTTTTAAATTTTTTTTTATATAATGGAAATAGGTGGGAAAAGGAAAATCTTTATAATTTATTGGGAAAAAAAAGGAAGGGGGAAACAGAAAAGGGGGGTGGGGATGGGGAAGGGAGCTCACGACCTAAAGTTGTTGAATTCACAGTTCAGTCCGGAAGGCTGTAAAGTCCCTAGTCGGAAGATGAGGTGTTGTTCCTCCAGTTTGCGTTGGGCTTCACTGGAACAATGCAGCAAGCCAAGGACAGACATGTGGGCAAGAGAGCAGGGTGGAGTGTTAAAATGGCAAGCGACAGAGAGGTTTGGGTCATTCTTGCGGACAGACCGCAGGTGTTCTGCAAAGCGGTCGCCCAGTTTACGTTTGGTCTCTCCAATGTAGAGGAGACCACATTGGGAGCAACGAATGCAGTAGACTAAGTTGGGGGAAATGCAAGTGAAATGCTGCTTCACTTGAAAGGAGTGTTTGGGTCCTTGGACGGTGAGGAGAGAGGAAGTGAAGGGGCAGGTGTTGCATCTTTTGCGTGGGCATGGGGTTGTGCCATAGGAGGGGGTTGAGGAGTAGGGGGTGATGGAGGAGTGGACCAGGGTGTCCCGGAGGGAGCGATCCCTACGGAATGCCGATAAGGGGGGTGAAGGGAAGATGTGTTTGGTGGTGGCATCATGCTGGAGTTGGCGGAAATGGCGGAGGATGATCCTTTGAATGCGGAGGCTGGTGGGGTGATAAGTGAGGACAAGGGGGACCCTATCATGTTTCTGGGAGGGAGGAGAAGGCGTGAGGGCGGATGCAAACGAGGGAATGTTTTGAAGTATCCATATACTTTTCAGATCAAAGGAAAAATTTAAAGTTAATTGATTTGCATTTCTATCTGAAAACAAACTGTCATGTTGCCATGGAAATGGGCTGAGGGGGGCGGGTCAGGGGAGGTTTCTTTTGTTTTAATATACCTCTATGTTTTCACATTCAGCCTGGGAGCAGTCTGAGAAGGTAGTCTGTGGCAGAAGCAGCTTGAAAACAGGAAGAGAGAGAGCGTCCAACAGAAGCTGGGGACAGAAGCAGCAGAAATCAGGAGTGTTTCTGTGGGACACTGTGCAATGTGCCAGTGGGGCCCATGCTCAGAACGAAAAGTCCACATTTTCAAAAAAAATCAAAGATTACCAGATCTGCCCAGTAAAGCTTGTGAAAGAGATCAGCAGCAGAATCCTCTCAGGCAGGGAGTCCTGGAAGTCTAAGTACCAGACTGGGGAACTAAATAAATAGTGCTTGTTTTTTCTCTTCTGTCAGTAAAAGTTTTTCCCTAAAATTGTGAAATCTTGTGTGGTCTTTTCAGTTATGACATCACCATATTTCCCTAATAATTTCAACACTTGCACCTGTTGTAGATGCAATCACTTAGTATTCCCAATCCATGGAAGCCCTGGACATTGGTGTATAATGCAAAGGAGGCAGATGCATCATAATTCTTCAACCCTTTTTCATAAGCATTGCACCCAGGGAATTAGCATTCCTCAAAAACAAAGCAGAAGTGAATTGAACCTCACCTTTCAAAGCACCGAATTGACTGGCTAACCAAATGATACAACCACATGAAATTTATATATACTTGCCATACTCCGATGTTTTCAACAAGAAAGAAGCTGTTTCATTTTGGATGGTTTCCTCATCACCATTTTCAGGTCCTTTCTTATGAGGCACATCTTTTCGGAGAATTACTGTCCTTCTGCTTGACCTCTGTCTGGTTGCTAAAACTGTTGACCCTTCACTTTTAGCTCTACTATGGCTTGATGATGTCCTACGTCTTTTATCAGCAGGAGGTACATAAAGACTATCATCCAAATCATCTTCTGAATTACTCTCTGAATCAGTACTGATTTTGGTATTGTTTATATTCTCACATGCACTTGGTTCATCTTTCCTACGGAAAGGTGTGAGATGAATACTTTCTTCATAATCAAAATTGTAAGTATCGCTATAATCAAGAGACTTTTTTCTTTCTTTGGCTGTACCACTTCTGCTTTGACATCGATCTCTACTCTTCGAGCTGGCGCTCGCTCTTGCAGGTTCCAATTGTTTCTTTAATGGTATGTTTTTATTTCTTTCCATTCCCTTCCCTCTTCTTCCCCTCTGCTCTACTTCCAATTGAATATCCTGTTCTTTTTCTGAAACCCTCTCTGCTTTTTCTGAATTTACAATTTCAGTGTTCCTCACATTGCTCTTGAACTTCCTTTTGACTCTCTCAGGATTCCAATTGTCTGCCATTTGAATTTGCTCTAGCTCGATGCTTCCCATATCAGTTCCTTGATTAGAATTTAGAGGAGGCACATTTTCAAGATCTTTGAAATTTATGTCAAGCTTTTGTTCATCACTTGCCCAAGACACCTCTGAATGATTTTCATAAGTGTTGAATAAATCAAAAACACCAATTTGACCATGGAAAGAAGGGCTTTTCCTCCCACTTCGTCGCCTAACAGAAACCCCTTTTGGCAGCTCATCGATTCTCTCAAAAGACGCATCATCCAATGGAGCTATTAAATTGGCATCAGAGTCTTGACTTGGAATAAATGTAGATCTTCGCCCTTTTTGAAAATAGAAAGCAAATAAAACTTCAATGGCTACAAGTTCTTTGCATCAAAAGGTTTTAAGGACAGATGAATAACCTGTTGGCTGCCTTTATTTGTGCCACAACATGAGGGGAGCACTTCCTGTACATGTGCACATGCAGTTACAGTGATAGGAATTAGCATGTTGTATTTACCACTTTGGCAACCCTTTGCAGTCTTTGGAGTTTTTAAAGCAACATTGTTCACTGATGCTCCTACCGCCCATTGACTGGAAAGGCATCAGGAACAACTGTGCATGCACCAGGGCCTGCAATGCAGACCAAGTGCACATGTGCAAGCTATCCTGATGCCTTTCTGGTCAGCAGGAGTTACAAATTACAAACGTAAAAGCAACCTGTTAGAAAAAAAACACATTCAAATAAAAGTTTTAACAATGATAAAATGAGCAAAATATTAAAAAATAGTTTCCAGACATATCCTGTATTTCTCATTATGATAGCACAAGTCAGGAGATCTTATGTGGAAATTTAATTTCAGACAGAATAATAAATATTGTATAGATGGTAAGTAATCTGTTTTCCCCATTTCTTCCAGCTGTAAATACAATGAGATAGTTTGCTACAGTGGTTTAATACTTGCACAATCAGGCCAGTTTGAACTACGGCAGCATCAAAATGCTTATGAGCAATCGCCATGCAAACATGCATCAAAATGTCTAGCAACTGTCATCCCAAATAACAATCATTGCACAAGTAGAATCAATTCTTAACTTCCTTTTATAGACCCTGTCCTGTAAGGGGTTGCACAAATCCCTGTCTAAAAAGAGGTTTTCTTGGCTTTTTCCAAATGGAAAAAATAGTTGCCTATATATCGGAAATTGAAATATTTAGTGCTGCCTTACTTAATCCACTACATTTAGTGTTATACAGTCCCAGAATGGAAACTCTTAGTATTGACTGCTAGAATCTTAACTGCTTTAGACTGTTTTCTCCAGAAACTTGTGTCATTGCCAAATCCAACTATTGATTAGTCCGGTACTTCACCCTCTATGGCAGCAAGATTGATCTGTCAGGACACAAGATTGCTCCCACTGGTTCTACCTTTCTACAACACAAAAACAAAAACAGAATTACCTGGAAAAACTCAGCAGGTCTGGCAGCATCGGCGGAGAAGAAAAGAGTTGACGTTTCGAGTCCTCATGACCCTTCGACAGAACTTGAGTTCGAGTACAAGAAAGAGTTGAAATATAAGCTGGTTTAAGGTGTGTGTGTGGGGGGCGGAGAGAGAGAGAGAGAGAGAGAGAGGTGGAGTGGGGGTGTGGTTGTAGGGACAAACAAGCAGTGATAGAAGCAGATCATCAAAAGATGTCAACAACAATAATACAAAAGAACACATAGGTGTTAAAGTTGGTGATATTATCTAAACGAATGTGCTAATTAAGAATGGATGGTAGGGCACTCAAGGTATAGCTCTAGTGGGGGTGGGGAGAGCATAAAAGATGTAAAAAAAAATATATAAAATAAATAAATAAATAATTTTTTTTTAATGGAAATAGGTGGGAAAAGGAAAATCTGTATAATTTATTGGAAAAAAAAGGAAAAGGAAGGGGGAAACAGAAAGGGGGTGGGGATGGGGGAGGGAGCTCACGACCTAAAGTTGTTGAATTCAATATTCAGTCCGGATGGCTGTAAAGTGCCTAGTCGGAAGATGAGGTGTTGTTCCTCCAGTTTGTGTTGGGCTTCACTCGAACAATGCAGCAAGCCAAGGACAGACATGTGGGCAAGAGAGCAGGGTGGAGTGTTAAAATGGCAAGCGACAGGGAGGTTTGGGTCATTCTTGCAGACAGACCGCAGGTGTTCTGCAAAGCGGTCGCCCAGTTTTCGTTTGGTCTCTCTAATGTAGAGGAGACCACATTGGGAGCAACGAATGCAGTAGACTAAGTTGGGGGAAATGCAAGTGAAATGCTGCTTCACTTGAAAGGAGTGTTTGGGTCCTTGGACGGGTGAGGAGAGAGGAAGTGAAGGGGCAGGTATTGCATCTTTTGCGTGGGCATGGGGTGGTGCCATAGGAGGGGGTTGAGGAGTAGGGGGTGTTGGAGGAGTGTACCAGGGTGTCCCGGAGGGAGCGATCCCTACGGAATGCCGATAGGGGGCTTGAACGGAAGATGTGTTTGGTGGTGGCATCATGCTGGAGTTGGCGGAAATGGCGGAGGATGATCCTTTGAATGCGGAGGCTGGTGGGGTGATAAGTGAGGACAAGGGGGACCCTATCATGTTTCTGGGAGGGAGGAGAAGGCGTGAGGGCGGATGCACGGGAGATGGGCCCGACACGGTTGAGGGACCTGTCAACGACCGTGGGTGGAACACCTCGGTTAAGGAAGAAGGAGGACATGTCAGAGGAACTGTTTTTGAATGTAGCATCATCGGAACAGATGCGACGGAGGCGAAGGAACTGAGAGAATGGGATGGAGTCCTTACAGTAAGCGGGGTGTGAGGAGCTGTAGTCGAGATAGCTGTGGGAGTCGGTGGGTTTGTAATGGATATTGATGGACAGTCTATCACCAGAGATTGAGACAGAGAGGTCAAGGAAGGGAAGGGAAGTGTCAGAGATGGACCACGTGAAAATGAGGAGGGGTGGAGATTGGAAGCAAAATTAATAAATTTTTCCAAGTCCCGACGAGAGCATGAAGCGGCACCGAAGTAATCATCGATGTACCGGAGAAAGAGTTGTGGAAGGGGGCCGGAGTAGGACTGCAACAAGGAATGTTCCACATACCCCATAAAGAGACAGGCATAGCTGGGGCCCATGCGGGTACCCATAACCACACCTTTTATTTGGAGGAAGTGAGAGGAGTTGAAGGAGAAATTGTTCAGCGTGAGAACAAGTTCAGCCAGACGGAGGAGAGTAGTGGTGGATGGGGATTGTTCGGGCCTCAGTTCGAGGAAGAAGCTAAGGGCCCTCAGACCATCCTGGTGGGGGATGGAGGTGTAGAGGGATTGGACGTCCATGGTGAAGAGGAAGCGATTGGGGCCAGGGAACTGGAAATTGTTGATGTGACGTAAGGTGTCAGAGGAATCACGGATGTAGGTGGGAAGGGACTGGACAAGGGGAGAGAGAAGGGAGTCAAGATAACGAGAAATGAGTTCTGTGGGGCAGGAGCAAGCTGAGACGATCGGTCTACCAGGGCAGTTCTGTTTGTGGATTTTGGGTAGGAGATAGAAGCGGGCCGTCCGAGGTCTCAATCTCTGGTGATAGACTGTCCACCAATATCCATTACAAACCCACCGACTCCCACAGCTATCTCGACTACAGCTCCTCACACCCCGCTTCCTGTAAGGACTCCATCCCATTCTCTCAGTTCCTTCGCCTCCGTTGCATCTGTTCCGATGATGCTACATTCAAAAACAGTTCCTCTGACATGTCCTCCTTCTTCCTTAACCGAGGTTTTCCACCCACGGTCGTTGACAGGGCCCTCAAACGTGTCCAGCCCATCTCCCGCGCATCCGCCCTCACGCCTTCTCCTCCCTCCCAGAAACATGATAGGGTCCCCCTTGTCCTCACTTATCACCCCACCAGCCTCCGCATTCAAAGGATCATCCTCCACCATTTCCGCCAACTCCAGCATGATGCCACCACCAAACACATCTTCCCTTCACCCCCCCCATCGGCATTCCGTAGGGATCGCTCCCTCCGGGACACCCTGGTCCACTCCTCCATCACCCCCTACTCCTCAACCCCCCCCATGGCACCACCCCATGCCCACGCAAAAGATGCAATACCTGCCCCTTCACTTCCTCTCTCCTCACCGTCCAAGGACCCAAACACTCCTTTCAAGTGAAGCAGCATTTCACTTGCATTTCCCCCAACTTAGTCTACTGCATTCGTTGCTCCCAATGTGGTCTCCTCTACATTGGAGAGACCAAACGTAAACTGGGCGACCGCTTTGCAGAACACCTGCGGTCTGTCCGCAAGAATGACCCAAACCTCCCTGTCGCTTGCCTTTTTAACACTCCACCCTGCTCTCTTGCCCACATGTCTGACCTTGGCTTGCTGCATTGTTCCAGTGAAGCCCAACGCAAACTGGAGGAACAACACCTCATCTTCCGACTAGGCACTTTACAGCCATCCGGACTGAATATTGAATTCAACAACTTTAGGTCGTGAGCTCCCTCCCCCATCCCCACCCCCTTTCTGTTTCCCCCTTCCTTTTCCTTTTTTTTCCCAATAAATTATACAGATTTTCCTTTTCCCACCTATTTCCATTAAAAAAAAATTATTTATTTATTTATTTTTACACATCTTTTATGCTCTCCCCACCCCCACTAGAGCTATACCTTGAGTGCCCTACCATCCATTCTTAATTAGCCATTCGTTTAGATAATATCACCAACTTTAACTTTAACACCCATGTGTTCTTTTGTATTATTGTTGTTGACATCTTTTGATGATCTGCTTCTATCACTGCTTGTTTGTCCCTACAACCACACCCCCACTCCACCTCTCTCTCTCTCTTCGCCCCCCACACACACACCTTAAACCAGCTTATATTTCAACTCTTTCTTGGACTCGAACTCAAGTTCTGTCGAAGGGTCATGAGGACTCGAAACGTCAACTCTTTTCTTCTCCGCCGATGCTGCCAGACCTGCTGAGTTTTTCCAGGTAATTCTGTTTTTGTTTTTGTTTTGGATTTCCAGCATCCGCAGTTTTTTTGTTTTTATCTACCTTTCTACCTTACTTCAAAATGAAACCGCAATGTTATTACAATCTGGGATACCCACAACTGGCCGGTTTACTGGTTGCTTTCTTTGCCTACACAGTTAAAGGCTATTATTTTTGCTCCAATTTATGCTCTGCAGATTCTGTCTCCATATTTCCTCTCATCAGTTATTATAAATTTATAGATTAAGAGTCTCTCTAAACTTATGCTGATTTTTTACAAAATGTAAAATGTTTTTGAAACTACAGTTTTAAGACATGTAGGATACCTAGTCATGTGCTGCAGAAAGTGGAGAAACCCAAAATCAAGGCAGTCTTACAGAATTTGCTTTGGTTTGCTGCAGAAATTGGCTTCCCAGTACTGAATATTGGTTAATGACTATTTCCTAGCCCTGAGATCACATTGTAAGCTGGAACAAAAACCTCTATCTTTTACTGTCTGTAAAATCAAGTTAACATAACCCAGGCCTAATGATTAAACACAATCATGGCAAACTGTTTATGGGAAAAGAGTGTAATTTATTGACCATGTCCTCCTCCTCTTTGTCACACAAATTTAATCCACTGAAGTTGAACAATGGCCTGAAAATGGATGAAGATCTTAATTGCAACCTTTAACAGGATAGTGAATAATTCAAATAAGCTGGGTACCAAGATGATCTCTGCTGGAGAAACAATCAGATATGGCATAGTCAACAATCACAATGCCATGCATGCTGACAACAAAAAGGTTTGTGAACTTGACAGCCAAACCAAGCTCGCAACCAAAGACCTCCTGACTTATTCCATCAGCTTTCAATTACCAGATTAGGTCAAAAAACCTTGATCCAATAAAAATTGCCTTGCATATGCCATGCCATAGGGAGTAAACTGGCTTGCTATGTATGAAAATAGTCATGATCAAGCAGGACTTCAAAAAGAGAAGTATAGCTAATGCCTGTTTTAAGCTGTCCTTTAAGTCACTCCTCTTTATTGCGAATATAATATAATATGGCCGGTCTGCGCACTTGACTTTGAGATTTCCATTTTGGCGTCGTTTCCCAAGCCAGCCTAGCACGTGTGACCCAATTTATTTTAAAACTTATTTCATTTACAAATATAGGAATTTAGGAACATACAGTACTTCAACTTGAGAATAATGTCTTAATGCTCTTTTGACGAGAAAGGTCCTGGAGAACCTAACTACAGCTTTTACATTGGTTATAATGGGAAAATCTGATTTGCTTAATGCCCTTCATTTAAAGTTGCACTTTTCAGGAATGCAACTACAATGTTAAGGGGTTACTGTAATCTTAAATTGCTTTTTCCCTACTGCCTCCCCTTTCAACCTTCCCCCTCAAAACAGGACTACATTTTTCATCAAGACAGAATGGCAGGAAGACATTTTTAAATCGTCAGCTTTCTGGGGGCAGAGGTGGGCAAATAGCTAGTTTAAAAATACTTTTTCTTATCACCAAGATTTAATGCAGATGGTCTTACCTTTCAATATCTTTCTTAATGCAGGCTTTGTGTCCATCATATTGGATATTGCTCTGCTCTCTTCAGCTGTGGTGCAATCGGCATTTTCAGGTGAATGAATTCTGGAGTTCGCCAAGGGAACATGCCTCACAATATCCCTGAGAAGCCATTTTTTAAAATATAGATATTATAAAAGAGAAATTGCGCTTTGAACAGCAAACTAAGTAATTTTGCCAAATATTTTCAAATTAATCCAGCAAGCTAATTACAGAAGAAATAATAATCACTGGAATAAAACATTTACAAAATTTATGTGCAGCACTTTTGCTATTATTCTTTCATGCAAATTAACTTCTCTAGAAATTCTAGTGTTTTCCAACCTTATTCAGTGCCTGTTTCTTTGTTATTTAACATATTTTCCTACATTACAACGACAACATTTCAAAAATATGTTAAGGTCATGAAAGACTCTATATCAATGCAAGTATGCATTTCATTTGTTTTTTTCTTAATCTGTCAAATTCCTCTTCACACTCAAGTTTTAAATTCTATATTATACACTTAATTGATATGCTCAACAGATCTTTTGATACATTGCATTTTTGCTCGATGCAATCATAAGTATGATTTCTCATTTTATCTTCACCAGTTTGCTCCTCATGGTTTAAAAAAACCAACATCTTGAGTCTTGTACCTTCACTTTATTTTTTGCTTTGGCTCATTATCAGGAAATATAATCTAATAATAGTGATCACAAACAAGTAATCCTCAAACGCAAGCTTTTACTAACTAGTTCAAACATTTTAATTTAATACATCCTGAAACAAACTTAAAATACAATGAACGTCATCTTTTTCTAAAAACAGGTGACCATATTTTCTACAACTTTGCAGCATTGTGATCCTGTCCTCGAACGTTTTGATGCCTTTACACTGCTTACCTGGGCTGATGGTCTTATTGAGCAAGGCCCAGAATAACAAATGGGTCTTATCCACATTATGGATATTTCCACAATCACAAGACAACCGCAAACACAAGACACTGTTTCCAGTCACCAAGATTGGTACCGGTGCTGGCACTTCCACCCAACATGACTGGAAAGAAATGAAGTGACAGTTGCAGAATAGCCACTCATTACAGGGTTCAAAAATGTGCTGATACCCAGGGACTAATGTTCGAAGCCTTTTTCCAATAGAAATGGACTGGAGAAGAGTGTGGATTGTGTCCAAATATGCTGTAACCACTCCTACAACTATGGAATTCTCTATGTACAACAGATCAGAACTGTAGCAGAGATATTTTATGGCATAAGAACATTGGGATTTATATGCATCAAGAAGTTCACATTTAAGGATGCAGAAAGCAGGAGTGTGAGCTTGTATCCTTATCTAAAATAGTTGGGAGTGTAATGAAGAATCTATTTCAACATGAAACAACACCTCAATCTTAAAAATTCCCGTTCTGGTTTCAAGTTGCTTCATGGTACTGCCCTTATCAGCCCTAATCTCCCTCTCCCACAACCCTTCCAGATCTCTGTACTCCACTTTGACCTATGGAGCATTACCAATTTTAATCACTCCACCACTGATGGCCCTGCCTTCAGATGCCTAGGCGCTAAGTACTGGAGTTTCCTCCCTATATCCTTCTGCCTTTAAGATGTTCCTTAAAAAGCCACCTTTTAGCCAGATGAGCTACAGCTTGACCAATGTCTTCTGGGGTGTCTCTTTCAAATTTTGTTCCGCAATAAAAATTAGAAAATATTGTTAATCTTCAGTTCTATGATATTGGGACTTTTGAATCCCAGTTGCACGCTTGTTGTGGGATGCTGAATTGGTACTATACAGTTGATCAGCAGAGACGTCTTAGGTGGAACACATTCTGTTTATTTACAAGGTGCTCAGCAACTAAACACGTGTGCTTCTACATCAAACCCTATTCTCCATACTTCTGCTTCTAACTACAGACTACTGACTGCAGAGGTAGCCTGTGCTACCCCTCTATTGGTTAAAGGAGATCATGTGATCTACTTTTCTAACATCCTTCTTAAAGGTATACTGCACATTACATAAAACCATAATTACCACATATGACCTGATGAAAAATCATTAAATTAACTCTCACTGCACGGATGCTGTCAGACCTGCTGAGTTTCCATTATTTTCAGTTTTTATTCCAGATTTCCAGTATCTGAAGTATTTTGGTTCCATTATACTTCTATGAAGCAGCTTAGGACTTTTATGTTAAAGGCACTTTATAAATGGAAGCTGTTGGCGAGCATGCTTAGGACCTCACTTCATTGTACCACCACATTAACAGTTTTAATATCCTGTACAAGAGTCTTCTCTCTGTTAAGATATTCGGAAATTGTATTTTATGATGTTTAGAGAAGAAAATCTGTCATCCTTCCCCAATTTGCCTACCTGTGACTCCAGACCCATGCAGTATGGTTGAATCTTAATTGCCCTCTGAAATGGCCTAGCAAGCCACTCAATTTTACCAAACCACTGCAGAAAACGAGGGAGCTGCGCTGTGAGGCCTCGATGTGGATTTGGGATCCCACGAGGTCTCTTGATTATACCACATACAGACCTCCCTCAGCTAATGAATCAGTGCTCCTCCTTGGAAAAAGCACTGAAAGTAGTAAGGGCGTAAAATGTAACGTATGTGGGAGTCATCAATGCACATGATCAAGAGTGGCTCAGTAGCACCACTACTGAAGGACCTATCTTCAAGACTGGGCCTGTGGCACATGGTAAGAAACCAACCAAGATGGATAAACCTACTCAAACTTGCCCTCACCAATCTACCTGTCGCACTCACATCTGTCCATGACAGTATTGATAGAAGTGATTGTCTCCACGCGGACTGTGCGGTGAAGTCCCGTCTTCAAACTGAGGATCCCATCCATCGTGCTAAATGGGATATATTCAGAACAGATCTAAGAGCTCAAAACCGGGCATCCACAAGGTGCTGCAGGCCATCAGCAGCAAAATTGTATTCAACCATAATCTAACCTCAAGGCCAAGCATGCCCTCATTATATCATACCATCAAGCCTGGTTCAATGAAGAGTGGAGAGCATGCCAGGAGTAGCACCAGACATTCTTAAAAAAGAGGTACTCATCTGGGGAAGCTACAACACAGGACCACATAGATGGCAAACAAGAGACAGAGTTTTTCCCACAACCAACGGATCAGATCTAAGTTCTGCAGGGCTGCCACATCCAGTCATGAATGGTGAATTAATCAACGAACTGCAGGAGAAGGCTCCACAAATACACCCATCCTCAATGATGGGAGAGCTCAGCACATAAGTGAAAAAGATAAGCCTGAAGCATTTGCAAACATGCTCAGCCAGTGGATAACCCATCTCAGCCTCTCTGGAGGACCCCAGCAACGCAGATGCCAGTCTTTAGCCAATTCGATCCACTCCATGTGATATCAAGAAATGGCTGAAAAAATTGGATACTGCTAAGGCGCTGGGCCTCGACGACATTGCAGCAATACTACTGAAGACTTGTATTGTGCTCCAGAACTAGCTGCAACCTGAGCCAACCTGCTCCAATACAGTTATAGCACGGGCTACAGCACAGCACCCAGGACTGTGGAAAATTGTCCAGGTATGTCCTGTCCATAAAAAACAGGGCAAATCCAACCCGGCCAACTACCACCCCAGTCTACTCTCAATCATCGGCAAAATGATGGAAGTTTTCGTTGACAGTGCCATCAAGAGGCACTTACTCAGCAATAATTTGCTCACTGATGCTCACTTTGGATTCTACCAGGGCCACCCAGCTCCTGATCTCATTATAGCTTTTGGTCCAACATGGATAAAAGAACTGAACTCAATGGGTGAGGTGACAGTGACTGCCTTTGACATCAAGGCAGCATTTGACTGTGTAAGGCATCAAGGAGCCCTTGCAAAACTGGAATCAATGGGAATCAGGAGGAAAACTCTCCACTGTTTAGAGACTTACCAAGCACAAAGGAGGATAGTTGTGGTTGTCAGAGGTCAATTATCCCAGTCCCAGGACATCACTTAAGGAGTCCCTCAGGATAATGCCCTGGGCCCAACCATCAATGCTGCTTCATCAATGACCTTTCTTCCAACATAAGATCAGAGTGGGGATGTTTGCACAACGTTAAGCACCATTCACGACTCCTCAGATACTGAAGCAGTCCATGCCCTTATGCAGCATGACCTCAACAATTTTCAGACTTGGGCTGATAAGTGCCAAGTAACATTCATGCCATACAAGTGCCAGGCAATGACCCCCCAGTTCATCACCACCTTCTCAAGAGCAATTAGGGATGGGCAATAAACGCTGGCCTAGCCAGTGATGTCCACATCCTGTGAATGAATAAGTTAAAAGAAAAATCATTACACAATGTTCAGTGTCATTCATAACTCCTCAGATACTTAAGCAATCCATGTTTATATGCAGCCAGACCTGGACAACATTCAGATTTGGGTTGATAAGCGGCAAATAACATTCGTACCAACAAGTGCCAGGCAATGACCAACACCAACAAGAGAGAATCTAACCACCTCCACTTGACATTCAATGTCATCACCATTGCTGAATACCCCACTATCAAAATCCTGGGGATCACTGGGCCAGGCATATAAAAACTGTGGCTACAAGAGCAGCCCAAAGGCTGGGAGTTCTGCAACAAATAACTCCCTTCCTGAATCCCCAAAGTCTGTTCACCACCCACAAGCCACAATTCAGCAATGTGATGGAATACTCTCCACTTGTCTGGATGAGTGCGGCTCCAACAACACTCAAGAAGCTCAACACAATCTTAGACAAAGTGGCTCACTTGATTGGCACCCCATCCACTACCTTAAACACTCCTCCATGACCAGTGCAGTAACAGCAATGGATACCATATAGATTCTTTCACAATGCTGGTGTACAATAGTGTGACAAAGAAAATCAAAATTCAAATTCATTAAATCAAACAGACAAGAGCTTTGTTTAATTCTTCAAAAACCTAAATAACTGGAAATAGTGTAGAGAACATATCTTTCTATTTCTGTTGGACTGTTGTAAAGAGCATATATTTTTATTTCTGCTGGACTGTGGATTAAAATTACGATGGCAGCAATTTGAAAGACATGTCTACTAGAACAGTGTAAGGGATATATGCAATGTTGCTGTCCTGGAGCAGACTGTGCCATGAAAGACAGGATGGTGCCGAGGAGGAGTCTGGTCTAATGGGGAACTACCTGGCAACAACATTTTAATTGGCTCCTGACCAGATGACCAGGGCTTGTGTAAGAGTAGTGCAGCAGAATAGCTCCTAGCCTGAAAGGAAAAAGTCCTAAAGCCTCTGCCTCCTGTGTGTAAGGTTCCAGTAATTCTACAAGCTAGCTGGCCTTTTCTCCTCATATCTCTGTAACCTGCTTTCTCCCTGAAAACCCCTATCAAGAGACAAAGGAGAAAAATCACTGTTTAGAGACATTGAAAGGCAAGTGCTCAACCAGTGAACTAAAGGCTGAAAGTGCTGGAAGACCAACTCGTGTCATCAACAAAAACAGGAAGGAGGTTGGAAGACATTGATCAAAATCAACCCATCAAATCCTGTACTCCAGAATTGATACTATTGAACTGTTTTATCCTACCCTTAAAATCTATGTTTTTGTGTGTCTTGTATGCTTATGTGTATAGGGATTTAAGAAGGAGTAGAGTTTAGGTTATAGAGTTATAAGTTAGTTCATATTCTTTTGCCACTGGTTAAAGACAATTTATTCAATAAACAGTTATTTACTTAAGTTTACAAACCTGGTGCTCGTATTCTGTTAACCTAACAAACAATTAGGTGGGTTGATCAAACTTTTTCACATTTGTCATGGCTCAGGGCGTGGGGCTTGATATTGCAGCGCACTGTTCCCAATGAGTTGTGATAATAGCAAAAAGATATTTTTTCAATGACAAGTTTACAAATGCAGCATTGTAACATACACTGTGTTTCATCATTTGGTGCCCTCCAGTGACCTTAGAATCTTACAAATAATCAATTTTTCATAAAGCTATGTGATACAATGCCCCTTGATTATACCATTCATGTTACAATTCCAAACTTTACCTAATATAATCTTGATGTCAAATGAACACCAAAGCATATTATTCCACTGATGAGATATTAAGTATCTACCAATTTTGTGGTTATTAGCTGGGAATCATTATACTTCACCTTTCAAACAGATCTCTTTATCTCAGATTTTATAAAGATCAGTATAACCCTAAATTATTTGCAATTCAAAAATTAATTTTTACATGTAACTTTCATCACATTCATGTTCAGGACATCATGCAAAGAGTATGAAATGAACTGAACTCTCATCTTCAAGTCTTATTCAACTCTCCACAGATGCTGCTAGACCTGAGTATTTCCAGAACTTTGTTTTATTTTAGATTTCACCATCTGTGGTATTTCCCTTTCATTAAATTTTAATCATATCATATTAAGCTGAATGGAAATGCTATCAAAATGGCGAGCAGACACTGCTTCAAAGAGGGGAATAAACAGCTCAAGTCAGGAATCTGCTTTCACTTACAGCTGATGCTAAATACTGTCATTACACGCCATGTCACCAGCTGCAACGACCATTACCATGATTTTGCTAGTGTTATCTTGCCAGTCCTTTGTGACAAATCCATATTATTTAACAGAGTCATAGGAAAACTATGATCAGATTGTAGCCAATCAGGTTGTGTGTTACAACTGCCTTCTAATAAGTTATCTTAATTGCATTCAAGTTCATTTTTAAATGTCATATATTGGTGTACATTGTTAATGAAAACTAGAGTATAATTCACAAATGGAATATTGCTTCAATGTGCACAACATTATCTCAGAATGTATATGATATACATAACTATCAAACAATAACCAATAAATCAATTTGCATGTTTGTTACTCTGACATTCATACCAGGTCAATTTTAAACTTAACCACTAAAATCTCTGCAATATTGAAAAGAAAACACCCACGAGCAAGATGCACTGCAGCAACTTGCCAAGTTCCCTTCAATAGCACCTTCCAAACTCATGACCTCCATCACCTAGCAGGACAAGGACAGCAGATACTTGGGAACATCACCACCTGCAAGTTCCTCTCCAGGCCACGCACCATCCTGGCCTGGAACTATATCGCAGCTCCTTCACTGTTGCTAGGTCAAAATCCTGGAATTCCCTTCCTAACAGCACTTATGGGGTACCTGCACCAGATAGGCAACAACAGTTCAAGGTGGTGGCTCACCATCTTGTGGGCAATTAGGGATGAACAACACATGCTGGCCTTGCCAGTAATGCTCCCTTGAAAAAACTAAAACAAATGACAGAAGGACTTCTACCAACACAAGCAAGCATGAAACCTGAACTACAAGACAGAAAAAGTAATTGGGAAGTACCCAAAAACCCCGCAGCCTGTGCATAACAATATCTGCCCTTACAGCCTTTGTGAAGTCAAAACATTTCATTCTAGACATGGGAAAGCAAAGATCACTAGTGGCAATAATGCACTATAACAATATACTGTGTCTGCAGACAGAAATAGCAGGAAAGATTCAGTCTGGTGATATTATTCTACTGGAAAGGTCATCTCCTGTTAGCCCATACATTAACACTAAACTTACCTATTTTTCTGTAACACATGGAACAATATGTGTTCATTAAAACCTTCACTGTGAAGTATCCTAATTCTTTAAAGACTAGAATTCCAAAACATACTCACTGAATAAAGGGCTCAACAGGCGAGGAACATAGTGGTTCTGGTATGCATTGTGGCAAATCATCCCCAAAGTTGCTTAGATCCTCCCCTATAGAATCAGAAATGATTCTCAAATTCTGCAAAAAAAAGGGTGACAAAATAGTACAATATATTTTGCATTCTTCACAATGTACTTGAACTTCCTGTTGACTGTCGCTGTTATGAATGTTATCATTCAGAATTGCAGTACAATAATTGAGTCAGTACAAAGGTTTCTTTAAAGAATGAAAGAAAGAGAAAAGCAACAGGTTAGAGCTTTGTTCCTGACCTATAAAAAGGATTAGATTAAATTATTTAAGGCTGAAGAATTAGTGTTAAATTCTAAGATTAAGACTCACACACAAAACTAGAAAAAGGCAATTTTATACATCTGCCCACTACATTTCTGTACATACAACTGAAATCCAATTCAAAATGTTTGTGAATTAGTTGCAAAGATAGCTTAAAAGACTTCTGTAAAATCAAACCATGAAGTTGCCATATGATACTACAGCCTGAAGAAATTAAATGCTTTTTCACAGCATTTATTTCCAATGACAAACACTACTTCTTGAACTAAAATCTTACAAAAAATCTTAGAAACATAACAACTTTCACATTTACCAGGAAATCAAATTTCTGAAACCCAAGGTTTATAAGGGCAATTCTGTTGCCTTCTTAGGATGATTCTTAATTGATCACACTATTAACATCATAGGTTCTGGATACATATAGACAAGTATTACAATCATGCATGCATCCATGCAATTATTACTGAAAAAGGCAAATGAATGAAGCAGAATGAAACTAATGTTAAAACTTACAAGCAGTAAAATGCTTATCCACCTGCATCCCTTTGGCTTTCTGTTATTGTCAATAACTTTGAAGTATCCATCTCCTAAGTGGCTAAAGTGCTGTCAAAATGTAAATTTTACAAGCAATCTATTGACTAATTCACCTTTCAGTTGACAAAGAACAAGTGAAACTAAACTTAAATTACATAAGAACATCCTAAGTATTTGATAAGTATCAGAATAGATTATGAATTGTGAATCACCAAACTATCAAATCAGATGAATCTGACAAATTCAAAATACCTGCTTAGCAATAAGTTTCTTATGACCACAACAGAATGACCATAACAGCTTTAAGTCAATGAATCCGAAATGCTAATCAGTTTTTCAAGTTTAAAAGAAAACACTTCCAAGATTCCAACACAATGAAAATCTTGAACAAAATGCAAAAAGCTGTGGATATTGAAAATTAAACAAAACAAAACATGAAAATACAGGAAACTCAGCAGATCAGGTAATATCAGAAAAGTGAATATTTGGGTGTAGACCAGCTTTTACAAAAGGCCTGCACCCAAACTGTTAACTTGCCTGCTCTCCACATAGATGGCACCTGAGCAGAATATTTTCAGGATTTTCAATTTTGTTATGCAAATAAAATCAACATTTCATGACCAAACGTGGCAAATACTATTGTCAGAACATTGTATGTGTGAAGGAGGAAGGGAGATTTGCAACTTTTATAAACTCAAAATTTTCAATTATACTCAGGCTCAGAATTATAAACATGAACAAACTACTTTAACAATGGATTGCGAGATCTGTAGATTTCCATTCAGATATAAAAAAAGTAATATTCTGCACAATTTACTAAAATATTCCATTCAATGCATTTCTTTCATCGCACTTTTACAAAGAAATACTGTAATTTTCTTACAGATCTTGCACAGGGTTAAAGGAGGTTAGCAGTCTCCAGAAATTGAATTAATTTAGAGGTTAATTCTTTTAAAATGGACACTTTGGTCTGGAATTAAGATTCAATATATCAGATAATTCTGATCTGAGAGGGGAATGTGCAACGAGACCTGGGTGTCCTTGTATATCAGTCGCTGAAGGTAAGCATGCAGGTGCAGCAAGTAGTAAAGAAGGCAAATGGTATGTTGGCCTTCATAGCCAGAGGATTTGAGTACAGGAACAGGGATGTCTTGCTGCAAATGTACAGGGCATTGGTGAGGCCGCACCTGGAATAGTGTGTGCAGTTTAAGTCTCCTTATCTGAGGAAGGATGTACTTGCTACAAAGAGTACAGCAAAGGTTTACCCAACTGATTCCTGGGATGGCAGGACTGGCAGATGAGGAGAGATTGAGTCGATTAGGATTATACTCGCTGGAGTTCAGAAGAATGAGCGGGTATCTCATAGAAACCTATAACATTCTAACAGGACTAGACAGCGTAGATGCAGGAAGGATGTTCCTGATGGTGGGGGAGTCCAGAACCAGGGGTCACAGTCTGAGGATATGGGGTGGACTATTTAGGACTGAGATGAAGAGAAATTTCTTCACCCAGAGAGTGGTGAACCTGTGGAATTCGTTACCACAGAAAGTAGTTGAGACCAAAACATTGTATGTTTTCAAGAAGGAGTTAGATATAGCTCTTGGGGCGAAAGGGATCAAAGGGTATGGGAAGAAAGCTGGAGTAGGCTATTGAGTTGGATGATCAGCCAAGATCATAATGAATGGCGGAGCAGGCTCGAAGTTTCTTTGACTCTATAATCTAATTTATGGCTGCTTTCATAATCTGAAAGCATACTTGGTCACATTCTCTAGAATCAAGCCCAGGTTGACAACAGAGTGAACAGCTTTTTCAAATTTCCAGCTCCTAATGATGTCAAAACATGATCGTGATCTTCCTTCCCCGACCATAAAAAGTATACTTCAACAAGCTTTTATAGTCTTCTCTGCAAATTATAAGTAAGCAACCAGCGATTCACATAATTTCCCAAGAACAGATTGTCTCTTTGTTAACAACTGCAAAAATCTCATTCAGACAAATCAAACTCTAAGTTTTCTTTGGCTGACAAGTTTTATTTCAGTACCAAAAACTTGTGTTTTCATGAGATTCTAATCCAAGTCAAGATAATGTTTTATTAACATTAATGACATGTAACTTGGGAATTTCAAAAGCAAAAGTTTTTGAACTTCATTCAATCAACTGCTTTTTATATACATCCACAATTATAGCAACATACAGCAGATGAATTTGATCACAGACAAAGCTAATACAGCTGGGGGTGACTATGCCCAAAAGTGAAAGATTAACCACAATAATGCAGTGCATTACTGTTTCTTACACAGTTAAGTGACGAAATGAGTTCACACATTGAGCTGGCAGTCTCAACAGTCCATTTGCAGGAAACCAACTCCAGAGGCTAAAGAGAAAAAAAACTGCTGCTGTTGTGTGCATTCCCAAAGTAAGCAGCTCAAAAGTGGCAGGTGCCCAGGAAAAGATCAATTGCCCCATGCCTTGTTTGGAGAAGTAAGAGAAGGAAGGGAGAAAGATAATAGAATATCTATGAATGCCCAAAAATGTTAACTAATTTTGCTCTACATATAAATGCTATATTTACTAAGGGTTAACTTTCTCAAAGATCCTCACGTGTATAGTAATCAGATACATTGAAAAACTTACATGCCTCATACAATCAATGAATGTAAATGTTGCCTACTTAACGGTCATTTCTAAGATTTCTTTCAAATATTAAAAAACAAAGCATTATAAGGAAACAAGCAAGGCAGCAGTCTAGTCTACTACTTTTGTAAAAACTCCCCTTCAAATAGGAGTAGCACAGTCACAATATTCCTTCCCCTCCAGAAATCCCCATCTCACACACCAAAACAATGCCTTACATTAAAAAATGCATGTGGCAAGTCTGTCATTGGGAAAATGTTAGAATCCATTATTAAAAAGGTGACATTTAGAAAATCATAATACTATTAGGCAGAGTTAACGGTTTTGTGAAAGTGAAATCATGTTTAGTAGGTGTAGTGGTATTTCAATTTCCAAAAAGCATTTGATAAAGAGAAGGTTCAGGGGGGACCTGATAGAGGTATACAAAATTATGAGGGGCATAGAGAGGAAGAAATTTTCCTCTTAGCGGAAGTGTCAATAACCAGAGGGCATAGATTTAAGGCAAGGGGCAGGAGGTTTAGAGGGGATTTGAGAAAAATCTTTTCACCCAGAGGGTGGTTGGAATCTGGAACACACTATCTGAGGGGGTGGTAGAGGCAGGAATCCACACAACATTTAAGTAGTATTTAGATAAGCACTTGAAATGCTATATCATACAGGGCTACAGGCCAAGTGCTGGAAAATGGGATTAGAATAGATAATTACTTGATGACCGGCACGCACACGATTGGTTTCTGCACTATATAACTCCGTGAAAGGTGCCACACATAAAAAGGTTACTACACAAGGGCAGAGTTCCTGTTATTGAGGGCAATATAGTAGCATGGATAAATGACAGGCTAACAAAAAACAGTCGGGTAAATGGGCCATTTTCAGAATAGCAGATTGTAACTAGTGGAGTGCCACAGGGATCAGTGCTGGAGCATCAACTATTTATGATCTACATAATGACTTGGATGAAGGGACCAACTGTATTGTAGCCAAATTTGTGGCTGATGCAAAGCTAGGTAGGGAGACAGGTTGTGAGAAGGGCACATGTCTGCAAAGAGATATAGTTAAGTGAGTGGGCAAGAAATTGGCAGATAGAGTATAATATGGGGAAGTGTGAGCTTGTCCACTTTGGCAGGAAGAATAGAAAAGTTAAATATTATTTAAAGAGACAAGAGACTGCAGAATCCTGCAGTACAGAGGGATCTGGGTGGCCTTGTAAATGAATCACAAAAGGTCAGCATGCAGGGACAGCAAATAATCAGGAAGGCAAAGGGAATATTGGTTTTATTTCTAGGGAAATGGAGTATAAAAATAGAGAAGTCTTGTTACAACTGTACAGGGCATTGGTGAAACTACACCTAGAGTTCTATGTACAGTTTTGGTCAGCTTATTGGAGAAAGGGCATACTTGCATTGAAGCAGTTCAGAGAACATTCACTATGTTGATTCCTGAATGAAGGGTTTGTCTTATGAGGAAAGGTTGAGAGCAGGGTGGGCCTGTATTCATTGGTATTTATTGAAACATATCAGATTCTGAGGGCACTTGACAGAGTAGATACTGAGAGGATGTTTCCCTCATGGGGCATCTAGAAGTAGGGGGCACAGTTTCAAAATAAGCGATCTCCCATTTAAGATAGAGAAGAGGAGGAATTTCTTCTCAGAGGGCTGTTAGTCTTTGGAATTCTCTTCCACAGGGAGAAGTGGAGATGGGGGTCATTGAATACATTCAAGGCTGAGTTAGATTGATTTTTGATTGACAAGAGAGTCAAGAGTTATTGGGGGTGCTGAGTTTGAGGGGGGGGTGGGGGGGGGCAGGCAGAACAGTGGAGATAATGCCACAATCAGATCAGCCATGATCTAATTGAATATCAGAGCTGGCCCAAGGGGCCAAAATGGCCTTCTCCTGCTTCTATTTCTTATGTTCAAACAATGGAGAAGAAAACCCAAAACACAACAACAATCTCAACGATCATGTCTTCAGACCATTTACTCGTTGCACAGGAAATGATCCAAGAAACAAGGCTGTGGCTATGCCTTTAAAAGGTAATCTGGGAAGGTCATAGCTGAATTTCTCTTGCAGCAAAACCTCTAAAACTTCTCTAAAAACAAAAGTCAGCCATTTCTTGCTATGCTTTAATTTCATTTTTGCCCTTGGAAATCCTTTCAGCTTAAAAACATTTGTAAACCCTGGGAAATTTGGAGGAGTTTTAAAAATATTTTACACACAAAATTGTACCAATTCAATGCATTTGCTATTTGATTACAAAAAAAAATCCAAATAAAATTCAATCAGTTTGATCTTGCACATATACCTCAAATTGCTCTGGGAAACGATCTTCAAGTTTTCTTTTCAGCATGAGAATGTAGAACATCATAGCTTGCCGTTCTCTTTTCAAGGACAGTATGACATCACACGCTACTCTCAGTTTCTTCTTTTCTGCTTCTAGGGAGACAGCTAGGTTTTGATTGTTCACTTGGATATTTTTTATAAAAGAGCTCTTACCTGTGAAATAAAAAGTAACAAAAAGTGAAAAACAGCTGTTTAAAGCTGAAAATTAATGTTCAGTAGAAATGAAACTGCATACTTACTCAGTACTTTGGTTTTTGCTTTTGAAGTCAAGTTTTGCTTAGCCCTGTTAATTTTAGTTTGATTCTGATTCCGTTTCTCTTTCATTCGTTCCTTGATAGCTTCCAGACTTTCGTGGAAAGAAATCTTTTGACATCGTTCAAAAGCCATTTTTCTTCTTCATCCTTTAATAGCTGATAACATAATAAAAGAGCAATGAAATAAAGCATCATAGGGATATGTGAAAACAGGAAATGAGAACATCACACTCCTTACATTTCTTTCCTTAGACCAGATCCATTTTCCTTGTTGCACTAAAAACACAGAAATCCTTAACGATCTTTCCCACTAATCACTTCTACCTTAATCTAATTTTGGATAGTGGGTCAGAGGAACAGGAAGTACAAAAAGAGTCAGACAGAGGAACCGAGATTTCTGCTTCAATGGGAGGTACTTGTAAGGCTTAGAGGTGGTTAGGTCTCTTTCAGCTTAATCTTTAACTATTTCAATACCATTAACTGAGTGCCCCCCTTCTCTATTTTGCCTTCCCATGTCTGGCACTTTACACCCGTTTGCATTAAATGTCAAACAATATAGCTTATGTAAGTGCTAAGGGCAATGAAATTTGTTCTGTAATCTGAACAGTCTCTTCCAATTTCACTCTCCTTCATTAGCCAGCATGAATAAATTTGGCCACTCTGCACAGAGTTTCTGAATACATTTAAAGTTCTGGTTGCATTCCTGAAAAGCGCAACTTTTAAGTGAATGAGATTTTCCCATTAAAACCATTGTAAAAGCTGTAGTTAGGTTGCATAGGACCTCTCTTAGAGAAAACACATTAGAATTATACCCTGTAAGTTAGGAATTTAGGAGCATAGAAATACTTCACATTGTTAAATTCCTATATAGGTAAATGAAAGAACTTAAAAATAAAAGAAATGTTAATTTTCTACTTACCTCCTCAAGGGGTTAGATATAGCTCTTGGGGCGAAAGGAATCAAAGGGTATGGGGAGAAAGCGAGAGCAGGCTATTGAGTTGGATGATCAGTCATCATAATGAATGTCAGAGCAGGCTCGAAGGGCCGAATGGCCTACTCCTGCTCCTAGTTTCTATGTTTCTCCCACTTGCCACCAATCCTATTCACTGAACCTCTCCATACATCCTGGCCCTCTGGTCAGCCTTTGCCATTCCCTGACCTTCCCCTCTTGGTGCAGACTCTTACTCTCACTGCACCTCTTGCTCCTTCCGAACCTTCACTGTAAGTGAGGGCTCTGGAGATGAATGGCAAGAGGCAGGAACGACAGCTTTGACTTGCAGGAGGTAAGCTCCAAGCTGGAGAGGCAGCAGGAGGGAGGGCCAGGGAGCAACAGAGGCCATTCCAATCAGGCAGTGCAACATGGCAAAATGACTTTAAAACAAAATTCCCAATGACAAATGGGAATAAGGGCCTCATTAACTAACCAACGTTAGAGCAGAACACTTCAAGTGGGGCAACTTGAAGTCGTTCTGCTTACCGTACAGGCCATTTATGTAAATTAAAAATAAAAGCAAATATTCATTAGAGAAGTGGAGTCTTCTTATCCTTTCACAAGTTTTATCCTGAAACCCCACAGCTTTGAGTTCATTAACAGTTTTCTACTGGAATTTTTAACAAGTCTTCTGGAGATTAAGGTGAAATACATCATAAGGCTTAACACAGCCACTCGGGGAATTAGGAGGCAGCTCATTGAAAGAAAGGCTCATATCCTAGCCCAGCTCCAGAGGGTACATGGTATAGATGACCAATGGCTATAATCAGGAACTTCTAGGTCTATTGGGTCGCTTGTCAATGCAACTCTGCACAATGGTAGAGTGAATAGAGAAGCCTAATTCTAACCTATATGAGGGCTAGTTGGTGACAATCTGTCTGTCTTCAAGGCACAAGTCAGGAGTGTGATGGAATACTCTCCACTTGCCTGGATGAGGGCAGCTCCAACAACACTCAAGAAGCTTGACACCATCCAGGACAAATCAGCCCACTTGACTGGCACCCCATCCATAAACATTCACTCCTTCCACCACTGATGCTCAGTGGCATCAGTGTGTACTGTCTACAAGATGCACTGCAAGAACTCACCAAGGATCTTCAAACAGCACCTTCCAAATCTACAACCACTACCATCTAGAAGGATAATGGTAGCAGGCACATGGGAACGCCACCAACTGGAAGCTCCCCGCAAAGCCATTCACCATCCTGACTTGGAAATATGTTGCCATTCCTTCATTGTGGCTGGGTCAAAATCCTGGAACTTCCTCCCTAATAGCACTGTGGGTGAACCTACACCACATAGACAACTGCGATTCAGGAAGGCAGTTCACCAGCACCTTCTCAAAGTCAGTTAAAGATGGGCAATAATTGCTGGCCTAGCCAGTGACGCCACATCCCATGATGAATAAAATAATTGCATTCAATCATGAGGCAAGTGGTCACCTCTGTGAATAATAAAGGGAAGCCCACAAATTTGAGAATCCAACATTACTCCTACCAATAGCAACTCTGGAATCTCCCAGTTTATATAAAATTGACTGAAGATTCAAAGTAACTTTTCTATTCTCACGACCAGTCACTTGGTAGTACAGAACTTGAGCATTGCTGAGAAAAGAGACATGCTGTTGAAGCTTTTCAACCTACACTCATCAGGACAGACAAGAATACCAAATTTTAAAGGGCATTCATACTGCATGAGAAAAGGGTGCCGATTGGTTGACAAGTACATTCTGGTCTAGACATTGCAAGGGGGAATGCATTTTTCCCCATGCTTTTGTTTAATTGAAAAAGGCACAATATGTAGACATTTTCCGTTTGTAGACGATAGAGCCCCATGTATGAACATATGCAGCATCTAGCAAGTGCCAGTGAGCCACGTTGCAAGCCCGACTGATGACCTTAAATTGGTTATTAACGTAATTCTTAGTGCATACAGGATTGTACAGTAAGTGCTGTCCAATTGCAGAATCACATCTAACATTAAATATTATTTTCTGAATTTTGCAAGCACAGGCTGGTTGAGTACAGTCAGTACTCCGCCTATTCTAAACAGCCAAAGGGACAGTTGAGCACACTTGAGATTATGCAGTAAGTGCTGCCCAATCCTGGAATCCCGTCTAATTTGCAAACACAGGCTGGTTCTGTCGAAGGGTCATGAGGACTCGAAACGTCAACTCTTTTCTTCTCCGCCGATGCTGCCAGACCTGCTGAGTTTTTCCAGGTAATTCTATTTTTGTTTTGGATTTCCAGCATCCGCAGTTTTTTTGTTTTTAGCCAAAGGGACATGCTGTTTGATACGAATAGCCTATATACCTGGCATCATTCCGACACAAATTCATATACAAGTTCATTTGTGTAGTAGGCTGTGTGTGTGTTGTCTTTTTGGCTTGAAGGCAGCATTCTGTTAGTCGAGGTTACCATGTGTGTTATTACTGCCTAGTAACAACATGAAACAGCTAACTTCACCTGTTGCTCAAATTTTTGAGACACCTTATCTGAGCTAGACAGGGCATTTTTCAGGACTGAAAACAGCAGCCTTAGGCCTATTCATGCACAATATACAGCAAGCAATGATCTGATCCAGGGGTAGCCCTTATCTCACAGGATAGGTTTGATGCATCCTATTTAGGGATCAAGCTTGCATGGTGAGCGTGATGACAATAAAATAGGGCACATAAGTTATCCTCTGGGATAATGGCTACTCCAATCAGATAATTGCTTGCTATATATCACGCAAAGTCATGAATGAGCCTAAGGCCGACACCATCAGTCCAGAAAAATGCTGAGTCCAGCTGACATTATCGTGGATGGGTAAGGTGTCTAGAAAATTTGAACAACAGGTGAAGCTAGCAGTTTTACACTGCTATTTTGCAGTAGCAACACAAGTGGTAAACCCCACTAACAGGATGCTGCTGTCAAGCCAGAAAGTCATTCTGCCTTTCACACAAATGAGTAATGTAGTGTATAAGTTTCAATGCCAGTGTGATGCCAAGTATATAAGCCATATGTCCCAACAACTGGTGGATAATATCAAACTCATGAATGGGCCTATCTCTATCAATGAGCAGATCCCTTCGGCTGTTCACTACAGGCAGAGTACACAACCAGCCTGTGTTTGCAAATTAGACGGGATTCCAGGATTGGGCAGCACTTACTGAATAATCTCAAGTGTGCTCAGAAACTCGGGCTTGCAATGTGGCTCGCTTACTAGAAGTGACATATATTCATAAGCAGGGTCCTGCCCTCTGCAAACAGAAAGAATATGTATAGACATTGCACTTCTTTCAATTGAACAAAAGAATGGGGGTGGGGCAACGGTCCCCTGGTGCATTCCACATGGCAACACCTCGACCAGAATCCACTTGCCAACCAATCAGCATCCTTTCCTCCTGCAATATAAATTGTTTCCTTTGAAATCTGGTATTCCTGCGTCTGTCTTGACGACTCCAAGACAAAAAGCTTCGACAGCGCACCTCTTTTTTCAGCAACATTCTCACAACCTTCTGATTGTTTATTAAAGCAAACAATAGCATTGGCAATATATTTGTTTGATTTATTTTGCTCTAGAGATGTCTAACTAGAATAATTCGAACTGTAGCTTTCTACCTCCCAGATCAACAACTTTTGTCCATGACATATAGATACAATAACTGTTTTGTCCACTTTATCTTTTCTAAATTCTTTATACGAATGAATTTTCTATTTACTTCCATCCTCTGCATACAGCCACGTTTCTGATATTCCCACTATATCATTGTTATAAGAGGTAGGAAACAGTCTTTATATGATAAATGCAAGCATGAAAGACCAACTAATCAATCAAGCCTGTCCCATTCAATGATGTCCCTCAACACTCTTATATCTATCATTTGCCATTTAATTCCTTGGGAGAAACAAAATAAAACAGAAGAAAGAATCCTAGGCTAATTCAGAGAAAGTGGGACTCAAAAATTCCTCCTCAACATTCAAGGATGATCATAAACAAGTTCCAGGAGATAACAAGGTCAGTCAATGCCCCACCTTTTTGTATTCAATGATATTAGCATTTTTCAGGAACATATTCAGCTCCCTTTTAAAGTTCTACAACATGGCCACACACACTGCATGAGCCAACAATTTATTCCAAAGGTTTATGACCCTCTTGTGAGAAGAAAAAACTTCCTAACATCTAACCTAGCTCTATCTTTGCATAACTTTTGCATCTTTGTCTAACATAATTCAAATAATCTATCCACATGGGCACAATCTAGCATCTTCATTATTTTAAAAACAAATTAAATCACCTTGAAATCTACACTTCTCTAGAGTGAGGGTTATTAAACTAAGTATTAATTTAATACCCCTCCTCTGAATTTTTCTCAGTCTCTCACGACACAAGGTAACCAGAAGTGGACACAATATTCTAGTTAAAGCCGAACAAAAGTCTTGTGCAAGGACACCAAGGTGTTATTTATTTTATATAAAACTATCCTGGCCAGGCATCCTAATACTCTTTGCTTTTACTGCAGCCTGTTGACACTGGCTGTGTCTTCAGCAATTCATTCATTATAACAGCTAAAACAAAAACAGAATTACCTGGAAAAACTCAGCAGGTCTGGCAACATCGGCAGAGAAGAAAAAAGAGTTGACGTTTCGAGTCCTCATGACCCTTCGGCTGTTCACTACAGGCAGAGTGCACAACGAGCCTGTGTTTGCAAATTAGATGGATTCCACAATTGGGCAGCACTCAATAATCCCAAGTGTGCTCAGAAACTCGGGCTTGCAATGTGGCTCACTTACTAGAAGTGACATATATTCATAAGCAGGGTCCTGCCCTCTGCAAACAGAAAGAATATGTATAGACATTGCACTTTTACTGCAATGAGGACTCGAAATGTCAACTCTTTTCTTCTCCGCCGATACTGCTAGACCTGCTGAGTTTTTCCAGGTAATTCTGTTTTTGTTTTGGATTTCCAGCATCCGCAGTTTTTTGTTTTTAATCACTATAACAGCTATGTCACATCCCCAATCAACAAATTTTAGTTCAAAATTCAATATGATATACACATGCTTGGCATTAGACCTACACATGTGCATAATAATACACTTATCTACATTTAATGCCACCTGCCTTATCTTTCTTTTAAACAATGACATAGTATATTTTAAATGCTTGTTAAGAGAAAGTCAATGTGCCAAATCTACACCAAATCTGCATTATAATTAAGGATAACTAAAATATTTAATTACTGATATCTAGTATAAATCTGAGGGTGTAGAGAGATTTAATTACAAAACTAATCCACTATCATTAAAAATCTATTATCTTCCTACCTAAATAGGGTTGAGTAATGCATATCACATCCACGTGATCAGGACGTGTATACTGTGTGCCACACATGCAGACCTGATAACAGATAAAGCAGGCTCTATTTTGTGCAGGTAAAAGTTTACTGCATTCTATGCCAACTGAGCTGTTGCAATGGTAATAACCTTTCAATGGTACTTTACATTCCATCAAACTCTGATACAATAATTGTTTTTTTGTATAGGTCAGCTACATTTGAAGAAATAAATTAGTAAACATACACTGTCTGACACATCTTCTATATTATGACCAACTTTAATTTTAAAACGTTAACTGTTCAACCGTATTGTGGAGAATTCAGATGCAAGGATAAATGTAGTGAAATTATACCTACTTAGCTTTTAATTAGAATAAGAAAGGGCATTAGGTTCATGGAAGTACCGTGCATGAAATTTATAAACAGCTGTGGATTGTCATTTAATTTAGCTTTTTATTAAGTCTTCAGTTTTTCTTTGAAAGTGATCTTTCAAATAAAATCTGACTTATATGAATTTACCCAGGTTTGAGATATCCAGTTTTTCCATCGTATCATGTCTAAAGGTTTTGGGGAATCATTTTATGCTAATTTATATTTTGAGCAATTCCTAATGAATATGAAATTCCAGTGTTATTACACTGGATTTCATCAGTGTTTTGGGGGGCTAAGTTCCAAAACTACATCTATCTTTTGTTAAAAATGTCAATTAAATGGCTTTACAGCTGATATATTTATGTAGCATTGCATGCCAAAACTTTATGTGAACAGCTAATTTTATCCCACAAACAATTAACCAACTAATTTGGTTTGGCAGTGTTGGCTGAAGGAGGACACCAGCAGAAGTCTTGTCCCTTTTTCATTCATTCACGGGATGTGGGTTTCGCTGGCTGGGCCAGCATTTATTGCTCATCCATAATTGCCCTTGAGAAGGTGGTGGTGAGCTGCCTTCTTGAGCCGCTGTAGTCCATGTGGTGTAGGTACACCCACAATGCTGTTAGGGAGTTCCCAGGTTTTGACCCAGTGACAGTGAAGGAACAGCGATTTATCTCCAAGTCAGGATGGTGAGTGACTTGAAGGGGAGCTTCTAGGTGGTGTTCCCATGTGTCTGCTGCCCTTGTCCTTCTAAGTGGTAGCAGTCACAGGTTTAGAAGGTGCTGTCTAAGGCGCTTTGGTGAATTCCTGCAGTGCATTTTGCAAATGGTACATACTGCTGCAAGTGTCCGCCGGTGGTGGAAGGAGTGAATGTTTGTGGATGCGGCGCCAATCAGGCGGGCTGTTTTGTCCTGAACAATGTCAAGCTTCTTGAGTGTTGTGGGAGCTGCACTCATCCAGACAAGTGGACACTCCTAACTTCTGCTTTGTAGTTGGTGGACAGGCTTTGGGGAGTCAGGAGGTGAGTTACTCGTCGTAGGATTCCTAACCTCTGACCTGCTCTGTAGCCACAGTATTTATTTGGCTAGTTCAGTTCAGTTTCTGGTCAATGGTAACCCCAGGATGTTGATAGTGGGGTATTCAGTGATGCTAATGCCATTGAATGTCAAGGGGCGATGATTAGATTCTCTCCTGTTGGAGATGGTCATTGCCTGACACTTGTGTGGCACGAATGTTACTTGCCACTTGTCAGTCCAAGCCTGGATATAGTCCAGGTCTTTCTGCATTTGGACATGGATTGCTTCAGTATTTGAGTCGTCACGAATGGTGAACATTGTGCAGTCACCAGCGAACATCCCCGATTCTGACCTTACGATGGAAGGAAGGGCGTTAATTAAGTAGCTGAAGATGGTAGGGCTGAGGACAGTATCCTCTAGATAGTGCTTGTGGCCTTCTAAATATATTTGAACTTAGCAGGATTAGGAGCCATCAAATGGGGCTTCTACTGTTTAACTTGAAGCATGGCTTCTCCTATACTCTGGGGCTTTTTGTTAAGAAAAAACACTTGGCATTTACATAGTATCTTAAGTGCTCCAGACATCCCCCAAACACTCCACAGACAATAGGTTACTTCTGAAGTAGTCACTTTTATATAGCTGCCTCAGGACTACACTAATTTCATCCTACCTTACAGTCTAGATTCTGTGCTCATTGTTCACTCTACTGAGCTGCCTAATGGTTTTTGCTGGCTTTTGAGCAGAGACTTGCTTTCATCAGGTGTTTAATTCAACATGGCACCCATTACAGGAGGTATCTTTGGCATTTGTGAGCAGAGCAAGAAACAACCAGATTGAAAAATCATTAAAGCACAGAGTCTAAACCAGGTATTCTTGAGTAATGTGTCTCCACATTTAACATACCATTAAAAACTCACCCCTGGATGAACCAGCCCTACTTTTTTCTGCCATATTTAGTTAGTAACTTACACTGCAACCTCACACCATTACATTTACTTAAGTGCCGAATCAATCAGAGGACTATTACATCACAATCTATGGAGGAGTGGAGTAGCTGACAACTTCCAGACTTCTGCATTTTAAATGCACATGTGCAGATTCTGGAAGTTGCTTTCCAATTTATTCCAATAACAATGAGGTCCAATAGCCTCACCATTATTATCAATGCGAAATGGGAGCCTTCTTATTTGTGTTTATTTGGAGCAAGAGCCCACAACCTTTCTGATCAGAGGCAGAAATGTAACCAACTGAGCACACATCACTATTCATTTATCATCAAGTCTGTGCTGACTCTTTGCGAGAGCAATTTAAAACTGATTTGCATGTTTTCAGTCAACTTCAGCTTGTACACCAATGATATTTAGTTCTACCTCTCTAACACCTCCCTTGGCCCCTCAGCTGTAACTCTGCTTGTCCAATATCCACTTCCTCCTTCTCAATTTCAGGAGTACCAAAGACATCTCCAAAAACAGAAAATGCTGGAAAAACTCAGCAGGTCTAGCAGCATCTGTGGAGAGGCAAAAAAAGAGTTGACGTTTCAAGTCTGTATGACTCTTCTTCAGAGCGGACTTGAAACGTTAAGTCTGTTTTTTTTCTCTCCATAGATGCTGCTAGACCTGAGTTTTTACAGCATTTTCTGTTTTTGTTTTAGATTTCCAGCATCCACAGTATTTTGCTTTTATAACAGAGTCTCCAGTACGTAGCACAAATTTGGCTTCTTTGACAGTGACTCCTTGGTCTCCCCTAGCCACCATCTCATGCTCAACTAGTCTGCTTTTAATCTTGGTGCCCTGCTTAATCCTGAATTTAGTTTCAGACCCCTCACCGCCCACAACTATTTAATTTCGCCTTCACAGCATCACCTGCCTTAACCCCAAACTGTGAAGGTCTCACATGACTGTCACCTTCAGGCTCAATTATTCAAAAACTACCTTTGCTGGCTTCACTTCCTCCACACTCTAAACTCGTGCTAATTCTAATCTGCACTAAGTTTATTATCTCTTTCCTTACTGATTTACAATAGCGCCTTTCCTTCGCCACTCCCTCCCCCACAGTCTTCATCTTCAATTCCATTCAAGCTTCATCCCATCACGAAGAGGGGATACTTAAAAGGTTGGCAATGCCCAAAGCAGTAAAATCACATGGTCCAGATGGGATGCACCCTACGTTGCTAGACTTGGGAGTGGTACCAGAAGACTGGATAATGCAAACATTACACCGTTGTTCAAAAAAAGAAGCGGTTAAACATGACAAATTACAGGCCAATCAGCCCAACTTTGATGTGGGGAATCTAAGATAACCAGCAACAAAATTAATGACTATTGCTGAAAAAGGTATCATGTCTAAGCTTTTCGCCTTGCATTCATCAGGACGCTGGTGAGAATACTGATATAAGGGGAAAAACAACAATTTATACTGTAAGTGAAGAGTACTGATTGGTTGACAAGTGGCATTGCCATGGAGAATGGACCACTGATGATGACTGACAGTTAACTGCCAAGCATCGTTTGAAATTTAAACCAGGCAGCTTGAACCTGATTGGTCATGGTAGTACCCTGAGGAGTGAGTCAGCGAATGACTGTTACTTATTTTGTTTAGCTGAAACAGACACAATATATGTGCATGTTCTGTCGGTCTGCAAAGAAAGGGCCCTGTGTATTAAGATATGTAGCTTCCAATACAAGCAAATGTGCCACATTGCCAGCCCAACTGATAATCTTAAATTGGTTGTCAGTGTAATTCTTAGCATATTGAGGATTATTTAGCAAATGTCCAATCACGGATTCGCATCTAACGTTGGACACTGTGTTTTGAGTTTTGCAAGAACGGGCTAGTTGGGTACAGTCTGTACTCTGCCCGTTGTGAACAGCGGCTGGGACATGCTGTTTGATACGATCCGCCAATCTTTGGAACATACAGCCTACATACCTAGCATCACACTGGCATTGAAATTCACTTACCACATTACTCATTTGTGTGATAGGCAGAATTACTTTGTGGCTTGCTGGCAGCATCCTGTTAGTGGCAAATACCACTCATGTTGCTACCGCATGGTAGCAGCATGAAACAGCAAGCTTCACCTCAAATTTTTGAGATACTTTGCCCTTCCAGGGTATTCCAAGGTAGACCAGGCCCTTGATTAACACCCCATCTACTATATTAAATATTTACTCCTTTCACCCCCACACAGGGGCAGCACAGTGTGCCATCGACAAGATGCATTGTTGCAACTCGTCAAGTCTTCTTCGACAGCACCTTCCAAATTCACAGCCTCTACCACCTAGGAGGACAAGGGCAACAGATGCATGGGAACACTTGCAAGTTCCCCTCCAAGCCACACCACCCTCGCCTGGAACTATAAAGCCATTCCACTGTCACTGGGTCAAAAACCTGGAGTTCTCTTCCTAACAGCACCAGGGGTGTAACTATACCAGATGGACTGCTGTTCAAGGCAGTTCACCACCACCCTGCTAAAGGCAATTAGATAAGCAACAAATGCTGGTCTTACCAGCAACGCTCACATCCCAGGGACGAAAAAAGAAAACACTAGTTAGGTCTGTGATGGAGCAGTGTGTCCAATTCTGGGCACCACACTTTAGACAGTGGACCACCACCTTCACATGGTGGTGAGGCTCAAGAGTTCCAAGGATCCCTTGAGAGATTCCTTCGGGAGCACTCTGCTCCTGGTAGGGCCACCCATGGTGGCAAGGTTAGGGGGAGCTACATGACAAAAGCAAAGTCCAAAAAGTCCCTAACAGCAGGACAGGCGAAGGAAGACTGTGAACCATACCGCTGCAAAGGTAGAAAATGGCTGCAGCGGCAAGGTGGTTCCTTTCATCGAGGTTTGACATGTCATGTAAACCTGACCACCAACCCAACATGGTCAACTGGACAATGATGGTGCCCCAGGGTCCCCATGTTAAACAAAGTCATATACAGGTTTCTGCCAGGGATCCATCAGCCAAACCCCGTGGAGATAGTGAACTGGCAATGGGACAGGGCTGTAAACCTTGGAGTCCCTAGTCAAGAATTGGCACACAGACACAAGACGCATGAAGGTTGTTGGTCACCTGTGTTGGGATAGCGATGTCTTTGAGCAGCAGCATCTGTGAGTGAGCAGTCTTCTTCAGGATACCCTTTACTCATTCTATAAGGTGGGGCGGGGGGGGGGGGGGGCTAGAAAAGATGCCCTAAAAATAGGCTGTCCCATCCTCTTCTGGCTGGGAAGCCACACACAATAAAATCACCATGTTTATGGTCAAAGAAAGAAACTCTAAATTTTTCAACACAGAACGTAACACAAATGGATCAAATCCCGCAATCCAGATTCCATAGGACATCCTGCCCTAAAAATATGAAGGTCAAGAATCGGCCTGTTCAGTCATATGAAGAACACTGGCAGAAACTAGCAACCCTGAGTAGACATCATCTTCAAATCAAGGGACAGCAGACGATGAAAAGGCCTTAGTGAGAGTGCGGAAGGGTACCAAGGATTAAATACTTCAGTTAAGTGAAGAGACTAGAGAAACAGGGATTGCTTTCCTAATGTTAGGTAAGATTTGATAGACATGTTCAAAATCTGAATGCGCTGTGCTAGTTTTTCTTTACTATATTTACTCTGTTCCCAGTGGCAGGAAGTCAGAAATCAGAGGACACAGATCTAACACAAAGGTAACTGGGTAAAAGAATCAGGGGTAACATGAAAAAAATTACACAGCAAATTATGATAATCTGGAGCACACTACCTGAAAGGGTATTGGAAGGAGGTTCAATAACTTTGAAAAAGGAATTGGCTGTTTCCTTGAAAAATAAAAATTTGCTGGGCTGTAGAAAAAAAAAGCAGGGAGCAGGACTTCCAAAGAGCCAGCACTGGCAGGATGGGATGAATCATATGGCACAGAAGGAAGCCATTCTCTAATTCTACAGTCTCTAATCTCCTCCTGGCTTAGATCACACACACAATTGCAATGCCTGAGTCCTATCGTCCGGAATTCCTTCAAACTTTTTGACCATTAACCTCCCCAACTCTTTTTAAAATCTTCCTCAAATCTTATCAGCTCAACATAGCATCTCATCACTCCACAATCTGTCCCTTTCTAATTCAGCATCTGGTTTTCTTACAACCCATGAAGCAACTTGGAACATCGTTTACATTAAAGGCACCTCATTCTACCCAAAGCCGCACCATCCTTTGCTTCAAATACTTACTCACTTTTCCTTTAAAGGAAAGGTTACAGTGCAACCACAAATCAGAACATTTACCTCTTTTTCTTTATTCTTTTATGGGATGTGGGTGTCACTGGCATGGCCAGCATTTGTTGCCCATCCCTAATTGCCCCTGAACTGAGTAGGCTTTAGGTCATTTGAGAGGGTAGTTAAGAGTCAACCACACTGGTGTGTGTCTGGCGTCACATGTAGGCCAGACCAGGTAATGATAACAGATTTCATTTCTTAAGGGATGTTTGTGAAGCAGATGAGTTTTTACAACAGTTGATGATAGATTCATGGTCACCATTACTTCGTGTTATAGTTTTATATTAGTATGGTATTTTACATTTTATTATAATTTTATGTTCCAAATTTATTAATTGAATTTAAATTCCACCAGCTGCTGTGTTGGGATTTGAACCCATGACCCCAGGGCATTAAGATAAAAGCAAAATACTGCAGATGCTGGAAATCTGAAACAAAACAGAAAATGCTGGAAAAACTCAGCAGGTCTAACAGCATAAATGAAGAGGGAAACAAAGTTAACATTCCGAGTTCCTACGGCTCTTCTTCAGAGCTCTGAAGAGTCATACGGACTCAAAACATTAACTCTGTTTCTCTCTCCAGAGCTGCTTAGACCTGAGTTTTTCCAGCATTTTCTGTTTTTGTTACCCCAGGGCAATAACCTGGGTCACTAGATTAATCCAGTGACATTACTAATATGCCAACATCTCCAGCCTCATGCATTGTGAACAGAATGAGAAGTTTAGGATTGAATGAGTTAAAATGTGTCAGAGAAGGATGCAAGTGCTTCTTTTCTTTTAAGTCTGTCTTCAGACCTGAAAAGGATAGATCTAAGCTTTCAAAGTATTAAGGGGAATTGATAAGTGAAACTCATTCTGCTGGTTTGGAAATCTAGGACTAAGGAGCAATGCCTAAAAACTAGACCTGACCTTCCGCGGATGGTTAGGAAATCCTCTACATTCAAAAGTAGGAGCACGGTTGATGCTGAGTTAACAGTTAATTTAAATGAGATATGATAGATTTCTGTTAACCGAAGATAATAATAGCATATGGAAGTTAGTGCACAGATCACCCATGACCTTATCGAATGGCAGAAAGGCTGGAGGGGTTAAATGACTTAATTCTGTTTCTATATAAATGGTCATTGGTGCACCTATTCGCTATGGCAAAGCATTCAGCACAACATGTAAATGAATATCTAATTTCTTAATTTTAAATTGCTGATGCTCTTATCAGCTAACTAGTGGAAATAGATTTTGCCTTAATCATTTTATCAAAAAACCTCTAAATATATCTGTCATTCCGCTGCAACTAAAACAGTTCCCTATTCAGTTTTCCAAGGCAAGTGCTTCACTGGCTGTGAAGCGCTTTAGGATCTTTCGATTTATATGCAAATTTCTTTTTAGTTTTGGCTTACTCGTGTTTCCCATCCTCAGAGTCACTTAGTTACAGTAGCGCGGAAAGGTACCGGACCGAATAAGCCTGTTGCCCACCAGTGTCCCAAAGAACATGGAGGGGGAGGGGGGAGGGACACTTGCCTAGAGACAGAATCCTACGTACGCATTACCGCGCACAAGCTCCCCTCCTTTTAGCAGAGATCAGCCTGGCCTTTGCGCGATCCAAGGACAGCCACACCGCCGCCGCCACTGTTGTTGTTTGTGAAGAGGAGGCCACTCGGGCCGGACCCGTCTGCGCTGGGAGAGGAGAGAGAACCAGCACATTTCGGACTACGACTCTCGCTACACCTAGTGCCACCGCCCCAATAACCAGCCTATTTTCACACGGGCCAGCATCGTGGACACTGTCCCGCTAAACCACCCGATTCTGACCCGGACCAAAGCCTCGGACACCATCCCCGCCCTGCTAACCGCCCCATTTTCACCCGAGCCTACCTGCTACGGGACTCAGCTGCTATTTTGCAGATTCTAAACAACCGATTCAAACTCGACCACCGCCGGACCTGATTGGCTCCCTGAGTCGAGCACGTGACCACCAACGGACGGTGTCCATGACGTCATGCAGCACATCAACCGTGGGCTGGGGGATGTGAGGAGGATTTTCAAACATTGTTAAATGGCCAGATCAGGTCTTCAGGTCAAGCTGAGGTGGAGGAAGATAATTGAATCGAAATAGGGAAGGAACAGAGGCAGACCATTCGACACATCCTAATTCTTTTATTCAGGTGGATTTTAAAGCTCTCGTAATTCCAAATACTTTCTTAACTAATTGCAGGGATCTTGCGTCGACAGTGCTGCTTTATCCAGTGTCAGATGTTGCGAGGTTCGGTGCACTCCTCCCTCTGAGTCAGAAGGTTGTGAGTTTAAATCCCATTCCAGGACATAAACAGAAAGATCAATGCTCACACTTTAGTGCAGTACAGTTGGGGATGCTGTGGTTTGGATGTGACGTTAACCCAAGGCCATGTCTGCCCTCTCAGGTGGACATAAAAGATCCCATGATGTCGTTTCAAAGAAGAGCAGGAGAGTTATCCTTGGTGGCCTGGTCAATATTTATCCTTTAATAAACATCAGAAAAACAGATTGTCTGGTCATTATCACATTGCTGTTTGTGGGAGCTTGCTGTGTTCAAATTCACTGCCATGTTTCTTACATTACAACGATATTTAATTGGCTGTAAAGTGCTTTGGGATGTCCTGAGTTCATGCAAGGGGCTATATAAATGTAAGTCTTTTTTATTTGGAAGTTTATTGGTAGAAGAATATCATTGTATCAATCTGAAAATTATCTGTTACTAATTTGAAGTGTTATCCCCTCCGCCACTGTGTTATCACTCTTTGGTGGCTGGGAGCCTGTTTCCATGTGGGTGCAGCCCATTTTGTATTGCTTATTGTACAATTCGATTTCATGGATGCATTAAAGCTCAATGTTGTCAGCTTTATAGGGTAGGTGGTGCCATAGTGGTAATGTCATTGGATTAGGAAAGCCAGAGGGCCTGCCTAATACTATGGGTTCAAATCCCACCATGGTAGCTGGTGGAATTTGAATTCAACTAATAAACTGAAAGCTAGTCTCAGTAATGTTGATCATGATGGCTATCATCAATTGGGGAATTAATAATGGCAAGTAGGTAGATGAATTAAACAGGTATTTTGTATCAGTCTTCACTATAGAGGACACAAGTAACATCCCAGAAGTAGCTGTAAATCAGGAAAAGGAAGGGACGGAGGAACTCGGGAAAATTACAGAATCACAGTGCAGCTGAGGCCTTTCAGCCCATCGAGTCTGCACCGACACATGAGAAACACCCGACCTACCTACCTAATCCCATTTACCAGCACTTGGCCCATAGCCTTGAATGTTATTACATGCCAAGTGCTCATCCAGGTACTTTTTAAAGGATGTGAGGCAACCCGCCTCCACCACCCTGATTCTGTACAATCATCAGGGAAGTGGAATTGAACAAATTGTTGGGGCTGCGGGCTGACAAATCCCCAGATCCAGATGGGCTTCACCCTAAGGTCTTGGAAAAAGTGCCTAGTTGATGCATTGGTTTTAATTTTCCAAAATTCCCTAGACTGGGGGAGGTTCCATTAGATTGGAAAATAACAAATGTAATTCCTCTATTCAAAAATTGAGGGAGACAGAAAGCAGGAAACTATAGACCAGTTAACCTAACATCTGTCACAGTGAAAATGCTAGAAACTATTATTAAAGATGTTATAGCAAGACACTTAGAAAAATTCAAGGCAATCAGGCAGTGCCAACATGGTTTTGTGAAAGGGAAATCATGTTCAGCCAATTTATTGGAGTTTTTTGAAGGAGTCACATGTAGTGTGGATAAAGGGGAACCGGTGGATGCACGCTACTTAGATTTCCAGAAGTCATTTGATAAAGTGGCACATCAAGTGGAAAATAAAAGCACATAGCATAGGGGGTAAAATATTGGCATGGATAGAAGATTGGCTAGCTAACAGGAAGCAGAGAATTGACGTGCTACAGGGATCAGTATTGAGGCCTCAACGTTTTACAATTTAGATAAATGACTTGGATGAAGGGGCCGAAGGAATGGTTACTAAATTTGATGATGACACAAATATAGGTGTAAAGAGGACATAAGGAGGCTACAAAGGGACATAGATAGGTTAAGTGAATGGGCAAAGGTCTGACAAATAGAGTATAATGTGGGCAAATGTGAAATTGTCCATTTTGATGGAAGAGTAAAAAAGAAGCTTATTATCTAAATGCTGAGAGATTGAAACCTTTAAGATCCTGAGGGGTGTTAACAGGATGGATGTGGAGAAGATGTTTCCTGTTGTGGGAGAATCTAGAACTAGGGATCACTGTTTCATAATGAGGGGTCGCTCATTTAAGAGAGATGAGCAGAAATTTTTTTCTCCCAGAGGGCCGTGAATCTTCGGAACTCTTTTCCTCAAAAGGCAGTGAAAGCAGAGTCTTTGAATGTTTGTAAGGCAGAGTTCAGTAGATTCTTAATTAACAAGGGGGTGAAAGGTTATTGGGTAGGCAGGAATGTGGGGTTGAGATTACAATCAGATCAGCCATGATATTATTGAAAAGTGGAGCAGACTTGAGGGGTCGAGTGGCCTAGTCCTGCTCCTAATTCATATGTTCATTTGTTCATATGTATGCCTGGCTTACATGTGACTCCAGACCCACAGCAATGTGGTTGACTCTTAACTGCCCTCTGAAATGGCCTATCAAGCCACTCAGTTGTATCAAACCACTATGAAGTGTAAAATGAATGAAACTGGACTGACCACCAAGCATCAGCCTAGGCACCGGAAACGAAAATGACAACAGCAAACTCAGCCCTGTCAACCCTGCAAAGTCCTCCTTACTAACATCTGAGTGAGTGCCAAAATTCAGGCAGCTGTCTCACAGACTAGTCAAGCAGCAGCCTGACGTAGTCATACTCATGGAATCATACCTCATGGACTGTAAGAACATAAAAATAGGAGCAGGAGTAGACCATTCGGCCCCTGGAACCTGCTCCGCCATTCAATAAGATCATGGCTGATCTTCTTGTGTTTCAATTTCTACATTCCCATCTAACCCTGATAATCTTTGATTCCCTTGCCCAACAAGAATCTGCCTACCTCTGCCTTAAAAATATTCACTGATCCCGCCTCCACCACCTTCTGAGGCACAGAATTCCAAAGTCATACAACCCTCTGAGAGAAAAAAATTCTCCTCACCTCTGTCCTAAAAGGGTGTCTCCTAATTTTAAAACAGTGCCCCCTAGTTCTGGACTCACCCACTCCCAAGAGGAAACATCCTTTCAACATCCGCCTTGTTAAGGCCATTCAGGATCTTATATATTCTCACTCTCCTAAACTCCAGTGGAAACAAGATCGGTCTGTTCAAGCTTTCCTCATAAGACAATCCACTCATTCCAGGTATCAATCCAGTAAACCTCCTTTGAACTACCTACAATGCACTTACATCCTTCATTAAATAAGGAGACCAAAACTGCACAAAGTATTCAAGGTGCGGTCTCACCAATGCACTATATAACTGAAGCATAACATCCTTACTTTTTTGTTCAATCCCTCTTGTAATAAAGGATAGCATTCCATTAGTCGTCTTAATCACCTGCTGTACCTGCATACTAGCTTTTTGTGACTCATGTACTAGAACATCTAGATCCCTCTGCACCTCAGAATTATGCAGCCATTCTCCATTTAAGTAATCCTCTGCTTTTTTGTTCTTCCTACCAAAGTGAACAACTTGACACTTTCCCACATTTAACTCCATTTGCCAGATCTTTGCCCCAGACACCACCATCACCATGCCTGGGTATGTCATGTCCTACCAGCAGGACAGACCCAGCAGAGGTGGCGGCATAGTGGTACACAGCTGGGAGGGAGTCGCCCTGGAAGTCTTCAATATCGACTCCAGACCCAATGAAGTCTCATGGCATCAGGTCAAACATGGGCAAGGAAACCTGTGTACCACCCCTGACCCTGTACCCTGCAGGCCCCCACCTGCAGCCCCCCACCCCCCCCGCCCAGCTGATTTATCAGTACCCCTCCATGTACAACACCACTTGCAGGAAGCATTGAGGGTGGCAAGGGTGCAGAATGTATTTTGGGTGGGGGACCTCAATGTCCACCACCTAGAGTGGCTTGGTTTCATGACTACATGTTGAGCTGGCTGAATCCTGAAGGACATAGCTGCTAGACTGGATCTGCGGCAGGTGGTGAGGAAGCCAACAAGTGGGAAAAACATACTTGATCTCATCCTCACCAATCTGACGTCCGCAGATGCACCTGTCCATGATAGTATCGGTAGGAGTGACCACCACACAGTCCTGCTGGAAACAAAATCTCATCTTCACATTGGTACCCTCCATTGGATTGTGTGGCACAACCACAGTGCCAAATGGAATAGATTTCGAACAAATCTAGCAACTCAAGACTGGGCATCCATGAGGAACTGTGGGCCATCAACAGCAGCAGCAGAATCGTACTTAACCACAATCTATAACCTCATGGCCCAGCACATCCCCCACTCTAGTGTTAGCACCAAGCCAGGGGATCAACCATGATTCAATGAAGAGTTCAGAAGAGCATGCGGTGTCAATCTGGTGAAGCCAAAACACAGGACTACTTGCATGCCAAACAGCATAAGCAGCAAGTGATAGACAGAACTAAGGGATTCCACACCAACAGATCAGATTCAAGCTCTGCAGTTCTGCCACATCCAATCATGAATGGTGGTGAACAATTAAACAACTCACTGGAGGAGGAGGCTCCACAAATATCGCCATCCTCAATGATGGGGGAACCCAGCACATCGATGCATAAGATAAGGCTGAAGCATTTGCAGCAATCTTCAGTCAGAAGTGCTGAGTGATTGATCCATCTCGGTCTCCTCCGGAGGACCCCAGCATCACAGATGCCAGTCTTCAGCCAGTTTGATATACTCCACATGATACAAGAAACAGCTGGAGGCACTGGTTACTGCAAAGGCTATGGGCCTTGTCAATATCCCAGCAATAAGACCATAAAACCACAAGATATAGGAGCAGAAATTAGGCCATTCGGCCCATCAAGTCTGCTCCATCATTCAATCATGGCTGATAAGTTTCTCAACCCCATTCTCCTGCCTTCTCCCTGTAACCTTTGATCCCCTTACCAATCAAGAACCTATCTATCTTGGTCTTAAATACACTCAATGACCTGGCCTCCACAGCCTTCTGTGGCAATGAATTCCATAGATTCACCACTCTCTGGCTAAAGAAATTTCTTCTCATCTCTGTTCTAAAAGGTCTTCCCTTTACTCCGAGGCTGTGCCTTTGGGTCCTAGTCTCTCCTACTAATGGAAACATTTTCTCCACGTCCACTCTATCCAGGCCTTTCAGTATTCTGTAAGTTTCAATCAGATCCCCCCTCGTCCTTCTAAGCTCCATCGAGTATAGACCCAGAGTCCTCAAACGTTCCTCATATGTTAAGCCTTTCATTCCTGGGATCGTTCTCGTGAACCTCCTCTGGACCATCTCCAGGGCCAGAACATCCTTCCTGAGATACGGGGCCCAAAATTGCTCACAATATTCTAAATGTGGTCTGGCCAGAGCCTTATAAAGGCTCAGCAGCACATCCCTGCTTTTATATTCAAGTCCTCTCAAAATAAATGCCAACATTGCATTTGCCTTCCTAACTACCAACTCAACCTGCAAGTTAAGCTTAAGAAAATCCTGGACTAGGACTCCCAAGTCCCTTTGCACTCCAGATTTCTGAATTCTCTCCCCATTTAGAAAATAGTCTATGCCTCTATTCTTCCTATCAAAGTGCATGACCTCACACTTCCCCACATTGTATTCCATCTGCCACTTCTTTGCCCATTCCTCTAACCTGTCTAAATCCTTCTGCAGCCTCCCCGCCTCCTCAATACTACCTGTCCCTCCACCTATCTTTGTATCATTTGCAAACTTAGCCAGGATGCCCTCAGTTCCTTCATCTAGATCATTAATGTGTAAGGTGAAAAGTTATGGTCCCAACACTGACCCCTGCGGAACTCCACTAGTCACTGACCACCATCCTGAGAAGGACCCCCTTATCCCCACTCTATGCCTTCTGCCAGACAGCCAATCTTCTATCCATGCTAGTACCTTGCCTCTAATACCATGGCCTCTTATCTTACTGAGCAGCCTCCTGTGCGGCACCTTCTCAAAGGCCTTCTGGTAGTCCAAGTAGATAACATCCATTGGCTCTCCTTTGTCTAACCTACTCGTTACCTTCTCTAAGAATTCTAACAGATTTGCCAGGCATGACCTCCCCTTGATGAAACCATGCTGACTTTGCCCTATTTTACCATGCACTTCCAAGTATTCTGAAATCTCATCCTTAATAATGGACTCTAAAATCTTACCAACGACCAAGGTCAAGCTAATCAGCCTGTAATTTCCCGTCTTTTGCCTCAGTCCCTTCTTAAATGGGGGTTACATTAGCGATTTTCCAGTCCTCTGGGACCCTCCCTGACTCCAGTGATTCCTGAAAGATCACCACTAATACCTCCACTATCTCTTCAGCTATCTCCTTCAGAACTCTGGGGCGTAATCCATCTGGTCCAGGTGATTTATCCACCTTCAGACCTTTAGTTTTCCTAGCACCTTCTCCTTGGTAATGGCCACCATACTCACCTCTGCCCCCCGACTCTCTTAAACTTTGGGGATGTTACTTGTGTCTTTCATCGTGAAGACTGACGCAAAGTACCTGTTCTGTTCCTCCGCCATTTCTTTGTTCCCCACTACTACTTCTCCAGCGTCATTTTCCAGAGGCCCAGTGTCCACTTTTGCCTCTCTCTTACCCTTTATATATCTAAAAAAAACTCTTGCAATCTTCTTTTATATTACTGGCTAGTTTACCCTCATATTTAATCTCCTCCCTCCTTATTTCTTTTTTAGTTGTCCTCTGTTGGTCTTTGTAGGCTTCCCAATCCCCTGGTTTCCCACTGCTCTTCACCGTATTGTATGCTTTCTCTTTAACTTTTATGCTGTCCCTGACTTCCCTTGTCAGCCACGGTTGCCTCGTCCTCCCTTTAGTATGCTTCTTCTTCCTAGGGATGAATTTTTGCTGTGTCTCCCAAATTACTCCCAGAAACTCCTGCCATTGTTGTTCCACTGTCTTTCCTGCTAGGCTCATCTCCCAATCAATTCTGGCCAGCTCCTCCCTCATGCCTCTGTAGTTGCCTTTAGTAATACCGTTACATCTGATTCCACCTTTTTCCTCTCAAATTGCAGGGTAAATTCTATCATATTATGGTCACTTCCTCCTAAGGGTTCCTTCACCTTAAGCTCCCTTATCAAATGTGCCTCATTACATGTCACTAAATCTAGAATTCCCGGTTCCCTATTGGGCTCCACCATAAGCTACTCCAAAAAGCCATCTCATAGACATTCCATAAATTCCTTTTCTTGGGATCCACTACCAACCTGATTTTCCCAGTCTACCTGCATATTGAAATCCCCCATGATCACTGTAACCTTGCCTTTCTTACACGCCTTTTCTATCTCCTTGTGTATCTTGTGCCCCACATCCTGACTAGTGTTCGGAGGCCTGTACATAACTCCCATTATGGTTTTTTTTACCTTTGCGGTTCCTCAACTCTACGCACACAGATTCTACATCATCTGCCTATCTTTTCGATAGGATGTATATCCTTGGATATTTAGCTCCCAGTCCTGATTCCCTTGCAGCCATGTCTCTATGATGCCCACCACATCATACCTGCCAATTTCAATCTGCGCCACAAGCTCATTTACCTTATTTCATATACTGCGTGCATTCAGATACAACACCTTCAGTCCTGTATTTCCCGTACCTTTTCTCATTGTCGTCCCTTTATCTGATGCGCTTGAAGTTAAATTCCTAGCCCTTTCCAAACACTCTGTCCTATTTTGTGTTCTGGAGACTTTAATAGCCTCTCCTGGGCTCTCCTTTCTTTTCAGTTTTTTCATAATATTCCATGAAGTTGAACCCCCCCCCCCAACTCCCCCCACCCCACCCCACACGCTAACCTGCTGCTTTGTTTCCCATTAGTCATACTTCTGCGAGTTTTATCCTTCCCTACCCCCACTTTCTAGTTTAAAGTTCTGTTGACCACCCTATTTACCCTTTTCACTGGAACATTGGTCCCAGATCGGTTCAGGTGGAGACCGTCCCAACGGTACAGATCCCTCCAGTTCCAATACTGATGCCAATGCCCCACGAAATGGAACCCCTCTTTCCCACAGCACTCCTTTAGCCACGTGTTTACTTCCCTTATTCTCTCGTCCCTATGCCAATTTGCAAGTAGCTCGGGTAGTAATCCAGAGATTATAACCCTTGAGGATCTGTTCTTTAATTTAGTTCCTAGTTCCTGATAATCCCCAAACAGGTCCTCTTGCCTAGTCTTACCTATGTTATTTGTCCCAACGTGGACTACAACAAGTGGATCCCCCCCACCACCTCTCCAATATCATTTCAAGCCGGTCATAGATGTCCTTCACCCTGGCACCGGGCAGGCAACATACTATGCGGGACTCTCGATCCTGCTTACAAAGGATGCTATCAATTCCCCTAATTATAGAATCCCCTACAACTACCACTTGTATTTTTGCTCCCCCTTCTTGAATGGCCTCCTGTGCCATGGTCAGCTGGCTCATCCTCCCTACAGCCCTGTTCCTCATCCACACAGGGAGCAAGTACCTCATACCTGTTGGACAAGGTCAAGAGCTGAGGCTCCTCTGTTTCTGAATACAGGATCCCTCTACTTGCCTCACTTGCAGTCACACCCTGCTGACCCTGACCAGTGTCCGAACTTGAGGTACTTAATCTACCAGGTGTGACTGCCTCCTGAAACAAAGCGTCCAAGTAACTCTCCCCCTCCCGGATGTGCTGCAGCGTCCGGAGCTCGGACTCCAGCTCATCAATTCTGAGCTGGAGTTCCTCCAGCAACTAATACTTACTGAGGCTCGCAATGGGATCTGCCAGCTCCCACATCATACAGCTACAGCACATCACCTGCCCAGCCATCTCGACTTAGATAATATTGAAGACTGGTGCTCCAGAACTTGCCGCACCCCTAGCCAAGCCATTCTAGTACAAGTGCAACACTGACATCTATTTGGCAATGTGGAAAATCGCCCAGGTATGCCCTACACACAAAAAGCAGGACAAATCAAACACGACGTACAATTGCCCCATTAGTCTACTCTCGATCATCAGTAAAGTGATGGAAGGGGCCATCAACAGTGCTATCAAGCAGCACTTTCCTAGTAATAACCTGCTCACTGACACTCTAGCCACCAACCTACTGTGTAGGAGCAATGTTCAGATTTCTTTTGGCAACTTCATTTGCTTTGCACCTTTTCAGACGAGATAAAGAATGCCCCTACATCCCTTTCCTCAAACTTCAGAAGAGCTCGTACAAATGGCCTCTCGGGGAAAGCAGCAACAGCCAAGTTTGTTGCACCACGGTTGGCTCTGCTGCACAAGTGAGGAATAAAAAGTGTGGGAATGCAATAGTTATCGAGGATTCAATTGTAAGGGGAATAGATAGGCATTTCTGTGGCTGCAAACAAGACTCCAGGATGGTATGTTGCCCCCCTGGTATGAGACGCAAGATGGCGCTGATGGATTGGGAAATGTTACTTAAATGGATGATGGTGGATAGGTAATGACAAACGTACAAAGAGCGCATGGGTGAACTGCAACAATTGTTTATTCCAGTCTGGCACAAAAGTAAAACAGGAAAGGTAGCCAAACCATGGCTTACAAGGGAAATTAGAGATGGTATTAGATCCAAGGAAGAGGCATACAAATTGGCCAGAAAAAACAACAGACCTGAAGATTGGGAGCACTTTCGAATTCAGCAAAGGGGGACCAAGGGATTGATTAAGAGGGGGAAAATAGAGTACAAGAGTAAGCTTGCAGGTAACATAAAAACTGACTGTAAAAGTTTCCATAGGTATCCGAAGAGAAAAAGATTGGTGAAGACAAATGTAGGTCCCTTACAGTCCGAAACAGAGGAATTTATAATGGGGAACAAAGAACTTTGGTTCTGTCTTCACAAAGGAGGACACAAATAACATACCAGAAATGTTGGGGAACACAGGGTTTAGTGAGAGGGAGGAACTGAAAGAAATCAATACTAGTATGGCAATAGTGTTGGAGAAATTGATGGAATTGAAAGCCAATAAATCTCCAGGGCCTGATAATCTACATCCCAGAGTACTTACGGAAGTGGCCCTAGACATAGTGGATGCATTGGTGGTCATCTTCTGAGATTCTATAGACTCTGGAACAGTTCCTACAGATTGGAGGGTAGCTAATGTAACCCCACTATTTAAAAAGGGAGGTAGGGAGTAAACAGGGAATTATAGACCAGTCAGCCTGACGTCGGTAGTGGGGAAAATTCTAGAGTCCATTATAAAAGATTTAATAGCTGAGCACTTGGAAAACAGTGGCAGAATCGGAGGACAGAGTCAGCATGGATTTATGAAAGGGACATCATGCTTGACAAATCTGCTGGAATTTTTCGAGAATGTAACTAGTAGAGTTGATGAGGGGGAGCCAGTGGATGTGGTTTATTTGGACTTTCAGAAGGCTTTCGACAAAGTCCCACATAAGAGATTAGCATGTAAAATTAAAGCACGTGGGATTGGGGGTAGTGTATTGAGATGGATAGAAAACTGGTTGGCAGACAGGAAACAAAGAGTAGGAATAAACGAGTCTTTTTCTGAATGGCAGTTAGTGACTAGTGGGGTACCGCAGGGATCGATGCTGGGACCCTAGCTATTCACAATATATATTCATGATTTAGATAAGGGAGCTAAATGTAATATCTCCAAATTTGCAGATGACACAAAGCTGGGTGGGAGGGTGAGCTGTCAGGAGAGTGCAAAGATGCTTCAGTGTGATTTGGACAAGCTGAGTGAATGGGCAAATGCATGGCAGATGCAGTGTAATGTGGATAAATGTGAGGTTATTCACTTTGGTAGCAAAAAGAGGAAGGCAGATTATTATCTGAATGGCTATAAGTTGAGAGAGGGGAATGTGCAACGAGACCTGGGTGTCCTCGTACACCAGTTGTTGAAGGTAAGCATGCAAGTGCAGCAAGCAGTAAAGAAGGCAAATGGTATGTTGGCCTTCATAGCCAGAGGATTCTAGTACAGGAGCAGGGATGTCTTGCTGCAATTATACAGGGCCTTGGTGAGACCACACTTGGAATATTGTGTGCAGTTTTGGTCTCCTTATCTGAGGAAGGATGTTCTTGCTATAGAGGGAGTGCAGCGAAGGTTTACCAGGCTGATTTTGGGATGGCGGGACTGACAAAAGAGGAGAGATTGAGTTGGTTAGGATTATATTCGCTGGAGTTCAGAAGAATGAAGGGAGATCTCATAGAAACCTATAAAATTCTAATAGGACTCGACAGGGTAGATGCAGGAAGGATGTTCCCGATGGTAGAGGAGTCCAGAACCAGGGGTCACAGTCTGAGGATACAGGGTGGACCATTTAGGACTGAGATGAGTGGAAATTTCTTCACCCAGAGAGAGGTGAACCTGTGGAATTCGCTACCACAGAAAGTAGTTGAGTCCAGAACATTGTATGTTTTCAAGAAGGAGTTGGATATAGCTCTTGGGGTGAAAGGGATCAAAGGATATGGGGAGAAAGTTGGAGCAGGCTATTGAGTTGGATGATCAGCCATGATCATAATGAATGGTGGAGCAGGCTCGAAGGGCTGAATGGTCTACTCCTGCTCCTATTTTCCATGTTTGTACGGAAATGTGGATTCTTGTTCTTGCAGCTTAAAATTATTGTTGTGGTTTTAAAAAAGAAACAAGAAGATTATGCTAAACCTTTATATATTACTGGTTAGGCCCCAGTTGGAGTATTGTGCCCAAATCTAAACACCACATTTTCAGAAGGACGTCAAGGCCTGAGAGGGGGTGCAGAGGAGTTTCACTAGAATGGATGCAGGTCTTCAGTTTAGTGGAGAGACTAGAAAAATTTCTTTTTTAAAACCACAACAATAATTTTAAGCTGCTTCCACTCATCTCAGTCTTAAATGGTTCACCCTGTCTCCTCAGACTGTGACTCCTGGTTCTGGTGTTATTCTTCTTCCAGCAGAGAGACTTTAGGGGAGGTGTAATAGAAGTGTTCAAAATCAGGAAGGCTTTTGATAGAGTAAGTAAGAAGAAATTGCTTCCAGTGGTAAAAGGATGCAGATTTAAGGTAATTGGCAAAAGAACAATAGGTGAAATGAGGAGAATTTTTTTAAGCAGTAAATTTGTAATGACTTGGAATGCATTGCATGAAAGGATGGCGTAGGTAGATTTAGTAATAATATTCAAAAACAAGTTGGATATATACTTGAAGGGGGAATTATTTGCAGGGCTATGGAGAATTGAAAGATGGATGGGACTAATTGGATAGCTGTTTCAAAGACCTAGCACAGGTCCAATGATCCAAATGGCCTCTTTCAATGCTGTATCATTCTATGATTTCAGTTCAATACTTGGCTGTCCTCTAGTTGATCACTGAATAATTGGGTAATTAAAATCCACTTTTTACAAACATTACCTAATTCTGTTACCCTTTTAACCCTGTAACTCCGATGCAGAAATTAGCTTGTCCTGGTTAGTCCTCTGACTTGAAAGCACATATCAGGTACCACTAATCAGTTTAGAGCCAAGAACATAATCCAGCCACATCCAAATTGCTCAGCTTCCTCCAGTAGACCAAAATAATTTCTCAGTAAGAATTGTGCATGACAGACTTCCAGCTTGTAGCATGATGATTTGTGCTGGGGTGGTTAACTTTGTGTTAAGTATCGCCTGGTGAGGCTCAGGAGCCCCACTCTGGCATTGCAGTCTCTGCCTCATTTGCTGCAGAAGAAGACATAAACTGAGAAGATGCACAATTCACTGGCCTCTTTTCTCTTGGCCCTCTTCTCGGCCAGTTGAGCTTTTCTTTTCTGATTGCCTCTTCACAGAATTGTTACCGCACAGAAGGAAGCCATTTGGCCCATCGTATCTTACAATGCCCTTCCAAACAGTTAGCTTTCACAGTGCATGGCTGTCAGCGACTGCCTCCCAGTTCTCAGTGTCAGTCAATATCTGCCATCTTCATGCCCCACTTGCTTGTGTCCTTGTAGCAGAAGTATGGATGCCAAGGAAGTCGCGAGCCAGTGGCCAACTCATTGTACAGGAGGTCTTTGGGTATATGGTCATCATCCATCCGATGAACATGGCCGAGCCAGCGCAGACATTGTTGGCTTAGCAATGAATTGGCTTAGCTATTATGTTATATCCAAGATGAGTAAGAGTCTGGCACAATAGCATCCTGACTGAGAACACTAAACTGCAAGTCCACCAAGCCAGCTTACTCAGCACACTCCTCTACAGTGGTGAGACCTGGACAACATATGATAAGCAGGAGAAAAAGCTGAACAGTTTCCAGCTTCACTGTCTCAGACGTATCCTCAGCATTTCTTGACAAGACAAGGTCACCAATTCAGAGGTCCTAGACCATGCTAATTTCACCAATAAAAATTAAATCCTCCTTAACTAATAGATCTAAACCGTGTCCCACCCAATTCTCTTGGTACCCCTTCTGACCATTTAATTGAAATTCATGTCTATTATTTATTATGTTTCAGAGACATTGATAATGTCTAACTCTTCCATAGCTATATAAGACTGTAACTCTGCTATTTTCATTTTAGCTATTTTGTTTTATTCATTCATGGAATGGAGACGTCACTGGTTAGGCCAGCATTTATTGCCCGTCCCTAATTGCTCTTGAGAACTGATTGGCTTGCTAGGCCATTTCAGAGTCAAACTCATTGCTGTGGATCTGGAGCAGGTAAGGTCAGCAGATTTTCCCTTCCCTAAAGGACATAAGTGAACCAGATGGGTTTTTACGACAACCAACAATGGTTTCATGGTCATCATTAGGTATTTAATTCCAGATTTTTTATTGAGTTCAATTTTATCATCTGCCGTAGTTGGATTCAAACCCAGGTCCCCAGAGCATTACCCTGGGTCTCTGGATTACTAGTCCAGTGACAATACCACTATGCCACAGCCGTTTAGCTAACATTTTATTTCTAATATTCTGAGAATTATATAAAAGCAATGGCTTTGTTAACTTGCTGCTTGTACCCATACCCTGCCCTGGCCATCTCACCTGTGGTTTAATCCAACTGAGACTTTATAATACGTTACAGCTTATGTTACTTTATTTGACTTTAAGGTAGTAACAGAAATATGTCAGCAGGCCATGAAGGTGAAAGGACAGGTTGAGAGTGTGGTTAATAAAGCATACAGTTTCCTACGCTTTATTAATAGGGGTGTAGAGTATGAAGCAGTCCATGTTCAAATGCAGCAAGACCTGGACAATATCCAGGCTTGGGTTGACAAGTGGCAAGTAACATTCGCACCACACAAGTGCTAGGAAATGACCATCTCCAACAAGAGGGAATCTAACCATTGCCCCTTGACATTCAATGGCATTCCCATCACTGAATCCCCCACTAACAACATCTTGGGGGTTACCACTGACCAGAAACTGAACTAGACAAGCCATATAAATACTGTGGTAACAAGAGCAGGTCAGAGGCTAGGAATCCTGCAGTGAGTAACTTACTTCCTGACTCCCCAAAGCCTGTCCACCATCTACAAGGCACAAGTCAGAAGTGTGATGGAATACGCTCCACTTGTCTGGATGAGTGCAGCTCCAACAACACTCAAGAAGATTGACACCATTCAAGACAAAGTAGCCCCCTTGATTGTTACCCCCATCCAAAACATTCACTCCCTCTACCACCAACACACAATGGCAGCAGTGTGTAACATTTACAAGATGCACTGCAGGAACTCACCAAGCCTCCTTAGACAGCACCATCTGATCCCAGGACCACTACCATTTAAAAGAACCTCCAAGCCACACACCATCCTGACCTGGAAATATATATATTTTTTATTCATTCATGGGATGTGGGCTTCATTGGCTGGGCCAGCATTTATTGCCCATCCCTAGTTGCCCTTGAGAAGGTGGTGGTGAGCTGTCTTCTTGAACCGCTGCAGTCCATGTTGTGTGGGTACAGCCACAGTGCTGTTAGGAATGGAGTTCCAGGATTTTGACCCAGCGACAGTGAAGGAACAGCGATATATTTTCAAGTCAGGATGGTGAGTGACTTGGAGGGGAACTTCTAGGTGGTGGTTTCTCATCTATCTGCTGCCCTTGTCCTTCTAGATGGTAGTGGTTGTGGGTTTGGAAGCTGCAGTCGCCGTTCCTTCACTGGTTCAAAATCCTGGAACTCCCTTCCTAACAGCACTGTGGCTGTACCCACACAACATGGACTGTAGTGGTTCAAGAAAGCAGCTCACCACCACCTCCTCAAGGGCAATTCGGGATGGACAATAAATGCTAGCCTAGCCAGTGATGCCCAGTTGGTTTTAAGTCAACAAGATCAATCCACAACCTTTTCTCACTTACACTTTTTCATAGCATGTACATTATTCCGTAAAGAATTGCAGGAGAGAAATGGCCTGTGATTGGAGGAGCAGCACCTTGCAGAATCTTCAACTTCACTTACCTGTCTTACCGGCATTCTGAACAGTGGCTCCGAGGGTCACATAGAATGGTTTTGGGGGCCATCATCCTGGCCACAGGCTGCGGGTTGGACAAGCCTGAATTAGAAGATGCACCTCAGCAACTTACCAAGGCTCCTTCAACACCCTCCAAACCTGTGACCTCTGCTACTGGAAGAACAAGGGCAGAATGGGCACCAGACTATCATGACCTGCAAGTTCCCCTCCAAGTCACATACCATCCTGACTTGGAACAAAATCACTATTCCTTTGCCGTAGCTGGGTCAAATCCTGAAACTCCCCTCACTGACAGCTTTTTGGGTGTACCTATATACCACAAGGATTGCTGAAGTTCAAAAGGGCAGCTCACCACCACCTTCTCAAGGGTAATTAGGGATGGACAATAAATGCTGGTCTTGACAAGGATATTCACAGCCCATGAACGAATAAAAGAAACACAAACTGATTTCTCTTCCCTTGCCTTTAGATTTCACATACAGTAACACAGCAAAGCCTGCAGGTAGCACTGCAACCCTGCAGAAGTTACTATTCTCGACAGATTCACCAGTAATAAATTACTGTTACTCTACTGCCTACTGTAGAAAATTGCAAATTAGTTCAGATTTATATCACATGTTGGTTATTTTAATGGTAATATTTGTTGTATGAAAAGTTGAAAATACTTACCATCATAGGATTGTCTGGTAGTTACTGAAAAATACATCATCAAACTCAGTATTGCCTGACATATGCTTGGAGACAAAATTGACAGTTTAGCTCGGTCATCTTTGTGAGGCAGAGAAAATTGTCAGAGAAAAGATTCCATTATGCATCATTCAGGAACTCTCTAGATTCATGTGGTATTAATGGTTTCCAAGCCAAGGATTATAGAACAAATGCAGGAGGTGAAAAGAAGGAGAATAAAGATACAAAAAAAAATTAAGATTTTTCTATATTTATTGGGATATAGCAGATACCCATGACAGTATGAAGTTTTCCCATTGTTGTGGTTACCATTCCTCCTTTAAATAGTACCCTTCATTCATTCACAGAATGACATATTTGCTAATTAGCAACATTCATCCCCCTTGGCCTATGCAAATGTGCAATACATTTGGATTGGCTTAAATAGAATAGATCCTGTATCCTTTATTTGCTCAAATAACCATTGTCAAGTTGAATTTGAGTAACAGAAAAAGAAACATCTTTAGGAAAAACTGAAAATGTAAGTACAACTTTAATTTAAACATGTATATGCTCAGGATGTACACAATGCTGGCAAGACAGCATTAATTGCCCATCCCTAATTGCCCTGAGCTGTTGGTAGTGGGCCTTCTCTTTGAACTGCTGCAGTGGAGGTCCCCCCATGAAAGTGTTCAGATAAGGGATTTTAGGACTTTGACCCAATAATAATGAAGAAACAGTAGTATGTATACAAGTCATGATGGTGTTGACTTGGAAGTGAACTTGAAGGTGATGACTCTCCCATGATGTTGCTGTTCTTATGCTTCTTGTCACAGTGGCTGCTGGACTGGTAGTGCTGTTGAAACAAGAATGATGAGTTTCTGTTTTGTATCTTGTACATAGCACATATTTAGGCCACAGTGATGGTGGATTTCTAAATCCAGAAAACCAGTTGCTGAAGGATAGAACTAGTGCCAATCTTCACATGTTTTTTTTTCTGTAAACATTAATTTACAGAATTACACATTACAATTACACATCTCCTAACCCAACAACCACAGTTTCAGACTGAGTCTATTTACAGGGGCACAAATGAATCCCACCACCTGCATATAATTAAACACAATTAATATATAATTAACAGAGCCCATTCTCTCTCTTTAAATAAAAATTAGAGGCAATATACACCACTAAAATTTCAAAACAAATTAAATCAAAAGCCTCCATATGAGGTACAAAGCATTACACTGCAAGATGCTCCTTCTCTAGGACCCCTAACAATTTCCTTATACGTGCATTTCTTTTTGTAAAGCAATCAGATGATAACTTGCATCCACCTGTTTAATTTTAGAGACTTGCTTTCTCTCCAATCGTTTTAAGTCAACAACGTCAATCTGTAACCTTTTCTGACTTACACTTTTCAGAGCATGTACGTTATTCCACAATGAAAGATTATCCACGTAACATTCAATGGGTAAATAATGAATATACTGCCTTCAGTGCACCAATTGTACAGAATATCACTAAAATTATTTGACTAATAGAATCCCATTTCCATTGCCTCCATAAGGACTAGTGTTTCAGCAACCAAAGCACTTTTAACAATGCTTTTTCTTTGTTTTCCTAGTTTCCCATTTTCACCCACAAGAAATGTTATGAAACCAGCTGCACAAGAATACATATCGGGAAGATGAGCACTTGAAGCATTACTAAAAATGAAAGTTTCATGTTCTTTGGATCACCTAAGGATGGAAACTTGAGAACATATTTGTCCAGATTTTTAAAATGTTTTATTTGCTCTTAAAACATTCTCAACTTTGTGGTGGTTCATTTTGTAATTTAACTCCAACACAGAAGCAGACTAGGTCTGGAACAGCTTTAAATTAACAATCCTACTTAGAGAGTACTATTCCCATTCCAGTTAATTGTCCAAGGTCCTCACAAAAAGGTATATCTAAGGAAGAGACAGAGCAATTGCAAAGCTCAACTGGGCAATTGGCTTTAGGATGTGATAGCTCTGTCCTTTGTGTCAGAATCACTCTCGTTACCATTATCCAGCCCTT